>NC_069502.1:767675139-767955139 GCF_027579735.1 Bombina bombina
TCAAAATGGAAACCATTCGAACGATCCTTCCTACCATCCAGGAAGGTCAATTTATGACCACGGTGGATTTAAAGGATGCGTACCTCCATATTCCTATCCACAAGGAACATCATCAGTTCCTAAGGTTCGCTTTTCTGGACAAGCATTACCAGTTTGTGGCACTTCCTTTCGGATTAGCCACTGCTCCGAGAATTTTCACAAAGGTACTAGGGTCCCTTCTAGCGGTTCTAAGACCAAGGGGCATTGCAGTAGTACCGTACTTGGACGACATCCTGATTCAAGCGTCGTCTCTGTCAAAAGCAAAGGCTCATACGGACATAGTCCTAGCCTTTCTCAGATCTCACGGATGGATAAACATAGAAAAAAGCTCTCTTTCCCCGTCAACAAGAGTTCCCTTCTTGGGAACAATAATAGACTCCTTAGAAATGAGAATTTTTCTGACAGAGGTCAGAAAATCAAAACTTCTAAGCTCTTGTCAAGTTCTTCATTCTGTTCTTCGTCCTTCCATAGCGCAGTGCATGGAAGTAATAGGATTGATGGTTGCAGCAATGGACATAGTTCCTTTTGCACAAATTCATCTAAGACCATTACAACTGTACATGCTCAGACAGTGGAATGGGGATTATACAGACTTGTCTCCGACGATTCAAGTAGATCAAAGGACCAGAGATTCGCTCCGTTGGTGGCTAATCCTGGACAACCTGTCACAGGGAATGAGCTTCCGCAGACCAGAGTGGGTCATTGTCACGACCGACGCCAGTCTGGTGGGCTGGGGCGCGGTCTGGGAACCCCTGAAAGCTCAGGGTCTATGGTCTCGGGAAGAATCTCTTCTCCCGATAAACATTCTGGAACTGAGAGCGATATTCAATGCTCTCAAAGCTTGGCCTCATCTAGCAAAGGCCAAATACATAAGGTTTCAATCAGACAACATGACGACAGTTGCATATATCAACCATCAGGGGGGAACAAGGAGTTCCCTGGCGATGGAGGAAGTGACCAAGATAATTCAATGGGCGGAGGATCACTCCTGCCACTTGTCTGCAATCCACATCCCAGGGGTGGAAAATTGGGAAGCGGATTTTCTGAGTCGTCAGACATTCCATCCGGGGGAGTGGGAACTCCACCCGGAAATCTTTGCCCAAATAACTCAATTATGGGGCATTCCAGACATGGATCTGATGGCGTCTCGTCAGAACTTCAAGGTTCCTTGTTACGGGTCCAGATCCAGGGATCCCAAGGCGACTCTAGTAGATGCACTAGTAGCACCTTGGACCTTCAACCTAGCTTTTGTTTTCCCACCGTTTCCTCTCATTCCCAGGCTGGTAGCCAGGATCAACCAGGAGAGGGCTTCGGTGATCTTGATAGCTCCTGCGTGGCCACGCAGGACTTGGTATGCAGACCTGGTGAATATGTCATCGGCTCCACCATGGAAGCTACCTTTGAGACAGGACCTTCTTGTTCAAGGTCCATTCGAACATCCGAATCTGGTTTCTCTCCAACTGACTGCTTGGAGATTGAACGCTTGATTTTATCAAAGCGTGGGTTTTCAGATTCTGTAATAGATACTCTGATTCAGGCTAGAAAGCCTGTAACTAGAAAAATTTACCATAAGATATGGAAAAAATATATCTATTGGTGTGAATCTAAAGGATTCCCATGGAACAAGATAAAAATTCCTAGGATTTTATCCTTTCTACAAGAGGGTTTGGAGAAGGGATTATCTGCAAGTTCTCTGAAGGGACAGATTTCTGTGTTATCTGTTTTACTTCACAAAAGGCTGGCAGCTGTGCCAGACGTTCAAGCGTTTGTTCAGGCTCTGGTTAGAATCAAGCCTGTTTACAGACCTTTGACTCCTCCCTGGAGTCTTAATCTAGTTCTTTCAGTTCTTCAAGGGGTTCCGTTTGAACCCTTACATTCCGTAGATATTAAGTTATTATCTTGGAAAGTTTTGTTTTTGGTTGCAGTTTCTTCTGCTAGAAGAGTTTCTGAGTTATCTGCTCTGCAGTGTTCTCCGCCCTATCTGGTGTTCCATGCAGATAAGGTGGTTTTGCGTACTAAGCCTGGTTTTCTTCCGAAAGTTGTTTCCAACAAGAATATTAACCAGGAGATAGTTGTACCTTCTTTGTGCCCGAATCCAGTTTCAAAGAAGGAACGCTTGTTACACAATTTGGATGTAGTCCGTGCTCTAAAATTCTATTTAGAGGCCACTAAAGATTTCAGACAAACTTCTTCTTTGTTTGTTGTTTATTCTGGTAAAAGGAGAGGTCAAAAAGCAACTTCTACCTCTCTTTCTTTTTGTCTTAAAAGCATTATCCGTTTGGCTTATGAGACTGCCGGACGGCAGCCTCCTGAAAGAATCACAGCTCACTCCACTAGGGCTGTGGCTTCCACATGGGCCTTCAAGAACGAGGCTTCTGTTGACCAGATATGTAAGGCAGCGACTTGGTCTTCACTGCACACTTTTGCTTCTTCAGAGGCTATTTTTGGGAGAAAGGTTTTGCAAGCCGTGGTGCCTTCCATTTAGGTGACCTGATTTGCTCCCTCCCTTCATCCGTGTCCTAAAGCTTTGGTATTGGTTCCCACAAGTAAGGATGACGCCGTGGACCGGACACACCTATGTTGGAGAAAACAGAATTTATGCTTACCTGATAAATTACTTTCTCCAACGGTGTGTCCGGTCCACGGCCCGCCCTGGTTTTTTTAATCAGGTCTGATGAATTATTTTCTCTAACTACAGTCACCACGGTATCATATGGTTTCTCCTATGCATATTTCCTCCTGTACGTCGGTCGAATGACTGGGGTAGGCGGAGCCTAGGAGGGATCATATGACCAGCTTTGCTGGGCTCTTTGCCATTTCCTGTTGGGGAAGAGAATATCCCACAAGTAAGGATGACGCCGTGGACCGGACACACCGTTGGAGAAAGTAATTTATCAGGTAAGCATAAATTCTGTTATCTTCATAAAGATATGACTATAGATATAGATATACAGATATGTTTTTTTTAGGTCATACACTCACAGTTACATGTAAAAGAATGCAAACTGCATATGAGCATGTAAAGCTTACAATAAAGGAATACTCATTAGCAATAATCACAACTGCCAATGTAAAAATAATTCATAAAATTGGATAAATATTATTATTGGAAATGTTTGCCTAAGCTGGTGGGCTCAATAATTTTCATAGTGACCTGTGTCCCTTTTTATTTACAATTCTAGCATGTGAGACAGAAGCTGCAAAAGTTTATCAGAAATCATCAGAGGAACACCTGCAGCCTTTCAAAGACAATATAGAAGAATTTCTTAAAAAAGGTACTTTTTATGCAAATATCAACATATCTCTTTTCGTGAGCATGTTAAGTTATGTTGTTCTGAAGTTTAGGATGATAACTTCTAATTTTGCTCTCATATATTCAAATACAGACTTCTTGTATACATTTTTATTAGGACCTTAAAGGGACATTATACACTAAATAAATGCTAGATAGAATGATGCATTCAAAGAAAAGATTAGCAATACCATGCAGATGTATTTTTTAAAGTTTCATTAGCTGTTTAAATGTTAATAAAATAAGTGTCAAGTTTTAGTTTCTATAAAACAATGGGAGCTGCCATTTTGTAACTTAGGTTACCTTCTCTGCTGTGGCCAATTAGGGACAGTTATAAATAGTTTACTAGAGTGTGCAGCCAATGGGGCCTATCTATCAAGCTCCGAAAGGAGCTTGATGCCCCGTGTTTCTGGCGAGCCTGCAGACTCACCAGAAACAGCAGTTATGAAGCAGCAGTCTAAAGACCGTTGCTCCATAACCCTGTCCGCCTGCTCTGAGCAGGCGGACAGACATCGCCGCAATTCAACCCGATCGAGTACGATCGGGTTGATTTATCAGGTCCGCCAGACCTTGTTAAATATAGGCCAATGGCTGTATAGAATACAACAGTATTCTGCGCTTCCATTTTTAACAGGAACTGAAAAGCTCAGAATTTTAGAAAGGAATTACAGGAAAATGAGACAAAAATAATGAAAGTATACTGCAGAGATTTTTTTTAATATATATATATATATATATATATATATATATATATATATATATATATATATATATATATATATATATATATATATATATAAAATTTAGCAGATGGAGAGCACTCTCACTTCAAACCAACTTGCAAGGGTGCACACAGGAAACAAATAGCAATAAACAATGGCTTGCACTTGCTGGTCTTTTTTTTAAAAAATGTGCCTTTAATGTAACATTTCGGGTCTGAGGAAGGGGATACGATCCCCGAAACTTTACATTAAAGGCACGTTTTTTAAAAAAGACCAGCGAGTGCAAGCCATTGTTTATTGCTATATATATATATATATATATATATATATATATATATATATATATATATATATATATATATATATATATATATATATATATATATATATATATATATACATATATATATATAGGCACACAGAAGAGCACTCTCACTTTAGAGTCAAATTGCCAGGGTGCTAGTAGACAATAACTAATAGAAACAAAAACTTGCACTTGCTGGTCTTCTTTTCAAAGCACACTTTACTGTGACGTTTCGGAGACAGAGTAAGGGGATACTCTGTCTCCGAAACGTCACAGTAAAGTGTGTTTTTGAAAAGACCAGCAAGTGCAAGTTTTTGTTTCTATTATATATATATATATATATATATAACATTTTATATTACCATCTCAAAGTTTTTAATGTCCCTTTTAAGGAATTAGCGCTTGCAAGTATCCTGTTTGAGATATAAAAAGGGACATTAAACACCTCTGAATATTAACAATACAAATAAAAATTACACGAATAGCAGCATAATATACACAGACTAACATAATGTACATTTTAAATGCCTATGGAAAATTCTTAAAGTAGCAGTATAGATGATTATCTTAGTTATCTTGAGAAAAAAAACGTCCTTCGTCTACAGTAGGAGTTATACTTTCAGTAAGGAAGGAATTAAAGGGACAGTCTACTTGAAAATTGTTATTGTTTAGAGATAATCCCTTTATTACCCATTTCCCAGTTTTTCATAACCAACACTGTTATATTAATACACTTTTTCCCTCTGTGATTAGCTTGTATCTAAGCCACTGCACACTGTCCCCTTATCTCAGTTCTTTTGTCAGACTTACATTTTAGCCAATCAGTGCTGACTCATAAATAGCTCCACGGGATTTACCACAATGTTATCTATATGACACACATGAACTAAGCTTTCTAACTGTGAAAAGCTGTCAAAACGCTATAAGAGGCGGCCTTCAAGGGCTTAGAAACTAGCATATGAGCCTACCTAGGTTTAGCTTTCAACATAGAATATATTGGACAGCAGGACACCTTTTTAATTTTAATCATACTATTAAACTAAATTTTGCTCTTTTTCTTTTTAAAGACAGTGTTACTGTGTTGGGAATTAAAAGTGAATAATAGACAAAGGCTGAACTGGGAATGAACATGGTACATTTATTAAGTCTCACCAAAAAGTACAGTCCTGTCCCAAAATACCAGGCAGAGATATATGCAACCCCGGATGTTTATTTGAACCTGTATAGGCCATTCTATGAGGTGCAGTCATATCCCTCTAGGTACCTTAAAGAAGGGGGTCTAGATTTAGTTGTTCTTTGCCTTGAGGGTGACAAAACCTCTAAGCTGAAAACGTAAATTTCAAGGAAGCAGGAGACATGAGGGTAGGAAAAGTCAGAATTAATAAAGAATATGTAAATGCAAAATTAAGTAATTTGGAAAATTGTTAAAAAACTGTATGCTCTATCTGAATAGGAGAATAAAGATTTTGGATTTCATTTAATTTTAAGCTTTTTCATTTATATAAGTGGACACATGTCTGGAAGTGTTTTGTGTGGTCTTGTCTAAAGCAGGAGAATACAGATTTTTAGATGAAGCTTGAACTACAGAATCAGTGTATAGCATATAGTATATAGTATAACATTTGCCCATGATCTATACCTTACTTTTTACTGAGTAGAAGCTATTCAAACTAACATTTTTCCAGACAGCAATGATTGTCAGTAAAAGTTGTAAACATTTTAATTGTTTCTGTGGACTCTCAAATATTAAAATAAATCCAGGTAAACATTTTATTTGGGTCTGATTGTAATTGTTTTGTCAACTGGTTTTTATTGTTAAATGTGTTTGTATTTACATTTGTTTTTCTTTACAGCCAAAATTGAACATGAAGATGCAGATAAATTGTTGGCAGCAGTTCATTCAAGGCGAGTAAAGAGAATTGGGTTTTGTAATCCTTTATTATAGTATAATTAGAATGATTTTCTTACTTTTAAATGTATTACAATTTTCACATTTCAAATATTGTAGTAATCTATGGAGTGTCTGAGAGCATGGGCAATAGTAACAAATACTTAATTAAAAGTGGCAGTAAACACCTTGTAATGACTAGACCTGTTGTATCTTGTAAAGTTTGTGCTTTTAAAACAAATTATCTTGTTTGCTGTGATTGGTTTTCAATGGTCACCCCCCCACTTATCTCCCAGTAGTGCATTACTGCTCCTTCAATAAAGGATTTTAAGAGGATGAAGCAAACTAGATAATAGAAGTAAATTTGTTCAACATTTTTATGCTCTATTTGAATCAAGAAAGAAAAACGTTTGGGTTTCATGTCCCTTTAAGTCAGTGCAATGCAGTCTTGTTATCTTTATGTTTGATATAATATTAAACTAATATTTCATGCTTTCATATTTATTTTCAGGTTTTTAGAAACTGCATCTTATTTTAGTGTAAAACCAAAACTTGGAGAAAAGGAAGTGTCTCTAAATTCATTCTTCAGCATATGGCACGAATTTAGCACAGACTTTAAAGATTATTGGAAGAAGGAAAATAAAATCATTCTTCAAGAAAGGTAAGTATCTGTCAGTTAAAATAAATTGCGTAATAATCATACCACTATTTTTCATCAATTCTTGAGATCTATACATATGATGGGACTACAGCAATCTCATATGATCATCCATAGATGGGGACATCCTATGCATAGTGGTCAATTGGAATGGCAGAAATGCCATTTAAAAAAAATCTAGAGGATTTTTGTAATATAGTGATTGTTCAAATTACACCACCATTGATGCAAGAAAATAAATTTCAAAGAACTGTAGTTAAAAAGAAGAGGAAAAACATAATGTATGTAAGAACTTACCTGATAAATTCATTTCTTTCATATTAGCAAGAGTCCATGAGCTAGTGACGTATGGGATATACATTCCTACCAGGAGGGGCAAAGTTTACCAAACCTCAAAATGCCTATAAATACACCCCTCACCACACCCACAAATCAGTTTAACGAATAGCCAAGAAGTGGGGTGATAAGAAAAAAGTGTGAAAGCATAAAAAACAAGGAATTGGAATAATTGTGCTTTATACAAAAAAATCATAACCACCACAAAAAAGGGTGGGCCTCATGGACTCTTGCTAATATGAAAGAAATGAATTTATCAGGTAAGTTCTTACATAAATTATGTTTTCTTTCATGTAATTAGCAAGAGTCCATGAGCTAGTGACGTATGGGATAATGACTACCCAAGATGTGGATCTTCCACGCAAGAGTCACTAGAGAGGGAGGGATAAAATAAAGACAGCCAATTCCGCTGAAAAATAATCCACACCCAAAATAAAGTTTAAATCTTTTATAATGAAGAAAACTGAAATTATAAGCAGAAGAATCAAACTGAAACAGCTGCCTGAAGTATTTTTTCTACCAAAAACTGCTTCAGAAGAAGAATACACATCAAAATGGTAGAATTTAGTAAAAGTATGCAAAGAAGACCAAGTTGCCGCTTTGCAAATCTGATCAATCGAAGCTTCATTCCTAAACGCCCAGGAAGTAGAAACTGACCTAGTAGAATGAGCTGTAATCCTTTGAGGCGGAGATTTACCCGACTCGACATAAGCAAGATGAATTAAAGATTTCAACCAAGATGCCAAAGAAATGGCAGAAGCCTTCTGACCTTTCCTAGAACCGGAAAAGATAACAAATAGACTAGAAGTCTTTCGGAAATTCTTAGTAGCTTCAACATATTATTTCAAAGCTCTAACAACATCAAAAGAATGCAATGATCTCTCCTTAGAATTCTTAGGATTAGGACATAATGAAGGAACCGCAATTTCTCTACTATTGTTGTTAGAATTCACAACCTTAGGTAAAAATTTAAAAGAAGTTTGCAACACCGCCTTATCCTGATGAAAAATCAGAAAAGGAGACTCACAAGAAAAGAGCAGATAATTCAGAAACTCTTCTAGCAGAAGAGATGGCCAAAAGAAACAAAACTTTCCAAGAAAGTAATTTAATGTCCAGTGAATGCATAGGTTCAAACGGAGGAGCTTGAAGAGTCCCCAGAACCAAATTCAAACTCCAAGGAGGAGAAAATGACTTAATAACAGGTTTTATACAAACCAAAGCTTGTATAAAACAATGAATATCAGGAAGAATAGCAATCCTTCTGTGAAAAAGAACAGAAAGAGCAGAGATTTGTCCTTTCAAGGAACTTGCAGACAAACCTTTATCCAAACCATCCTGAAGAAACTGTAAAACTCTCGGAATTCTAAAAGAATGCCAGGAAAAATGATGAGAAAGACACCAAGAAATGTAAGTCTTCCAGACTCGATAATATATCATCCTAGATACAGATCTACGAGCCTGTAACATAGTATTAAACACAGAGTCAGAGAAGCCTCTTTGACTAAGAATCAAGCGTTCAATCTCCATACCTTTAAATTTAAGGATTTGAGATCCTGATGGTAAAAAAAGGACCTTATGACAGAAGGTCTGGTCTTAACGGAAGAGTCCACGGTTGACAAGAAGCCATGCGGACAAGATCCGCATACCAAAACCTGTGAGGCCATGCTGGAGCCACCAGCAGAAAAAAGGAGCGTTCCTTCAGAATCTTGGAGATTACTCTTGGAAGAAGAACTAGAGGCGGAAAAATATAGGCAGGATGATGCTTCCAAGGAAGTGACAATGCATCCACTGCTTCCGCCTGAGGATCCCTGGATCTGGACAGATACCTGGGAAGTTTCTTGTGTAGATGAGAAGCCATCAGAACTATTTCTGGAAGTCCCCACATTTGAAAAATCTGAAGAAACACCTCTGGGTGAAGAGACCACTCGTCCGGATGTAACGTTTGGCAACTGAGATAATCCGCTTCCCAATTGTCTATACCTGGGATATGAACCGCAGAGATTAGACAGGAGCTGGATTCCGCCCATACCAGTATTCGAGATACTTCTTTCATAGCCAGAGGACTGTGAGTCCCTCCTTGATGATTGATATATGCCACAGTTGTGACATTGTCTGTCTGAAAACAAATGAACGATTTTCTCTTTAGAAGAGGCCATGACTGAAGAGCTTTGAAAATTGCACGGAGTTCCAAAATATTGATTGGAAATCTCACCTCCTGAGATTTCCCAAACCCCTTGTGCTGTCAGAAACCCCCATACAGCTCCCCAACCTGTCAGACTTGCATCTGTTGAGATCACAGTCCAGGTTGGAAGAAAAAAAGAAGCCCCCTGAACTAAACGATGGTGGTCTGTACCATGTCAGAGGGTGTCGAACAATCGGTTTTAAAGATATTAAATGAGATATCTTTGTATAATCCCGGCACCACTGGTTCAGCATACAGAGCTGAAAAGGTCGCATGTGAAAATGAGCAAAGGGGAACACGTCCAATGCAGCAGTCATAAGAACCTAGAATTTCCATGCATAAGGCTACCGAAGGGAATGATTGAGACTGAAGGTTTCGATAAGCTGAAACCAATTTCAGACGTCTCTAATCCAACAGAAACAGAGTCATGGACACTGAATCTATCCGGAAATCTAAAAAAGGTTACTCTTGTCTGAGGAATCAATAAACTTTTTGGTTAATTGATCCTCCAACCATGTTCTTGAAGAAACAACACTCATAAGAAGCTGGAAAGAATCTTTCCATTGAAAATGAGCAAAGGGAATTGAATCCAATGCTGTTAAAACTTCTATGCATATATAGCAACTGAAGGAAATAATAGAGACTAAAGGTACCGACAGACGGAACCCAATACAAATTGTACCTTGTCTGATAGAGACAAAGATAGTGACATAAACCATCTGAAAACCTAAAAAAGGTGACCCTTGCGTGAGGAATCAAGAGCTTTTGAAAAAAAGATCCTCTAACTATGTCCTGAAGAGCAAGTGAAACATATGAGATTCCGCATCCACAGGAAATAATCTGAATGAAAACAGAAAAATGAAGAATATGCATTTATTGTATCTAATGAAAACAAATAATGCTATCAATGACCATAAAAAGGCAGAATAGTTTGAATAAAACTCCAAAACCCAGTTCCTAGAAAAAGAACTGGAATAAATACCCCAGAAGATTCCAGGTCTGAGCAGCGCTTGAACCCCATGGGTACCCAGCCATGCTTCAACAGTATCCAAAATATATAGGACAGAAACACACTGAAAGAAAGTGTTAGCCTTACTGGAATAAAATCAAAGAAATTTGGATAGAATAGAACCAAATAAATTTCAAAGAAGTCTTAACCTGCCCCTTACCAGCCAAGCTGGAATACGGCACGTACATCGCAATATTAGGGAGCTGATTTCGAACCCCAATTATAAACATGTTACTTGGGAAAGAACTCAGGAATTCGTTCCTTAATAAGAACAACATAACTAGTATAAGCTTAAAGTTTAGCCTTAGAACTCAATCTTGAAGCCCATAGTAACAGTTAAGAATTGAATCCAATTAAAATTGATTATCTTAGAACGAAAGAATTATGGATTTTCTTTTTTGTTTTTTGTTTTTTTTTTAAAAAAAATCACAAAATTCTTCTAGCTAAAATAGCTAAAGACATAGATTAACCCTCATTTGCGAATATATTCAATAAAATGAAGACACAAATGAAATCATTAGCATGATAGTCCAGTTTAAAGGACCAGTCAAAACAGAGGACTTGCAAAATGCAAAACAACAAGACAAATGCAACAGCACCTAGTCTAGTAAATGTTGTCCCTTTAACAATGCTAAAATAAATCATAATCTGATACTTGATCTTAAAGTAAACAGAAAAAATGAAGCAATTGCAATATCACAGGACCAAGAAAAGTACCTGAAACTAAATAATTTTCCATAAATAAGATATAACTATATAAAGGAAAATAAATACTATTTTGCTATAAAAACAATAGCATAATTAGTAGGAGTAGAGATAGCTCCAATAAATTGGAGAACCCTCCAAATTAAATTTAACTGCTGACAAAGAATATAGTTTAAAAATAAAAGAAAATTCTCAGCCTATTTCATTCCCTAGTATGGGGAATTGGAAAGAAAACCTCTGAAATCACAGAAGAATAAAAAGGCAGAAATAGTGTCAGCTAGTTTTAAAGAACTAGTTACCTTAATATCCAAAATAATCAACACCTCTAAAACAAAGAACAAATGTACTTTAATAATAAAAAATTTATATAAAAAAGTAGATTTGTTAGTGTCAATATCTGATGAAGAGAATTTCTGAAAGAGAAAAAAACATCATCAGAGAAGGATAAATCAGTATGTTGTTGGTCATTTGAAACTTCAATAATTAAAAAAAGAAGTGAAAAAGACCTAAAAATTGTATTAGAAGGCACAAAGTCAGACAAAGCCTTAATCAGAAAAAATATTTCTTATAAATCTTCTAAACATTTCTTGTACTAAAGAATGGAAATGTATAAAGCATAAATACTAATGGAATCTGCATGTAAAAGTATATCATAATAACTTAATACAAACCATAGCTAAAGATAAACATTTATAACATTTAAAATAAATGAACTTAGCTTTGGTAGAACTGAAACTCAGTTAAGAATTTTTCCAGAAGTGGCTTCTGACTCAGGGACAATTGGAGACATCTTGCAATATGTAATAGAAAAAACAACATATAAAGCAAAATTGATCAAATTCCTTAAATGACAGTTTCAGGAATGGGAAAAAATGCCAGTGAACAAGCTTCTAGCAACCAGAAGCAATAAATAATGAGACTTAAATAATGTGGAGACAATAGTGACGCCCATATTTTTTAGTGCCAAAAAAGACGCCCACATTATTTGGCGCCTAAATGCTTTGGCGCCAAAAATGACGCCACATCCGGAACGCCGACACTTTTGGCGCAAAAAAAGTCAAAAAAATGACGCAACTTCCGGCGACATGTATGACGCCGGAAACAGAAAAAAAAAATTTTGCGCCAAAGGAGTCTGCGCCAAGAATGACGCAATAAAATGAAGCATTTTCAGCCCCCGCGAGCCTAATAGCCCACAGGGAAAAAGTCAAATTTTAAGGTAAGAAACAAAATTGATTAATTCATATGCATTATCCCAAATATGAAACTGACTGTCTGAAATAAGGAACGTTTGAACATCCTGAGTCAAGGCAAATAAATGTTTGAACACATATATTTAGAACTTTATATAAAAGTGCCCAACCATAGCTTAGAGTGTCACAGAAAATAAGATTTACTTACCCCAGGACACTCATCTACATGTAGTAGAAAGCCAAACCAGTACTGAAACGAGAATCAGCAGAGGTAATGGTATATATAAGAGTATATCGTCGATCTGAAAAGGGAGGTAAGAGATGAATCTCTACGACCGATAACAGAGAACCTATGAAATAGACCCCGTAGAAGGAGATAATTGAATTCAAATAGGCAATACTCTCCTCACATCCCTCTGACATTCACTGCACGCTGAGAGGAAAACCGGGCTCCAACCTGCTGCGGAGCGCATATCATCGTAGAATCTAGCACAAACTTACTTCACCACCTCCATAGGATGCAAAGTTTCTAAAACTGATTTGTGGGTGTGGTGAGGGGTGTATTTATAGGCATTTTGAGGTTTGGGAAACTTTGCCCCTCCTGGTAGGAATGTATATCCCATACGTCACTAGCTCATGGACTCTTGCTAATTACATGAAAGAAAACTCTTTGTCCTAACTAATTAATATTCTAGGGAATAATCACACAAAAATTATATTGACTAAAATTTAGATGAGTTTAGGAAAATTTGAATAATATACTGTATTTGTTAATATGTAACATTAAAGGGATGTAATTTTTGTTCACTACATACCTTTGAGCTCTATTAGGGGCTTAGCAAAGCTACTGAATACTTCTTGTATAGTTCACAGACCAGCTGAATAAACCATATTACCCCCAGTACCTGAGTGTGCTATAATTCCTCTGAATCTTTTTTTTTATTGCAACACAAGTAGCATGCGGTCTCAACAGCCAGTAGATCAGCAACTTAAGTGGATGAGTCTAGCTGAAGCATTCATGATAGAGTGGAGGGTGGAGAGGTGGAATTTTAGAAGACCATTTAGGAGTAGGTTTCAGTAATCAATGTGTGACAAAATGATGGAATTAATTACTTTTTTTTATTTTCTTGAGTAAGAAATGGGCAAATTCTGGAAATGTTGTTTAGGTGTTCAGGTAGGACTTGGTAAGTGCTTGTATATGTAGAGTGAATGTGAGTTTAGAGTCAAGTGTAACACCAAGACAGATAGGCCCATGTGCTGTTGAAGCACAGAAGAGTGTCATCTATATTTAATTTTCCTAGAAAAGACATGAATGTGGACTGCACTCTCAGACTAGAATGGGTGCGCATCCCTTGCCACAAGTAAAGCTCATTACTCTGGGTGCTCTCCAGGCACTCTCACAGAGCTGGATTTACATCCAGTGAACCTGGATACATAACCCAATAGGACAGCTCAAATAAAAATATAAAATACAACACACACATTACTCAGTATTAAGATTCACACAGCTAGGTTAAAAGCAAAAATGAAGAGTTAGTTGCAGAATTTGCCTACTTAAGGTTGTGACACCCTTCTATGCATCTCTATGTGTTTGACTTGAAGCGATCATATAATAGGCGCTCTGTTTATTTACAATTTTTTTTACAAATTAGCACAAATTTTAGGAATTTATTATGTTAATTCACTTACATTACACTTCCTACACTTAATTAAGTTTAGAGATTTTGTAAGTAGGGTTGCCAGGTGCCCAGTATTTAACCGGACACTCCAGTATTTCAGTAGGCTGTCCAGTATATACTGTACAAAAATTTCTGTATTAAAAAAAAATCCCAGAGTTGTGTTACTTGCAGTTGTGGGGGTGTTATAACACTGGTGCTTGTGTGTTATGAGTAACCAAAAGGGTAAAAACAATGTGTGTGTGTGTGTGTGGCCCTGCGGAATCTGTTGGCGCGCTACAAAAACCCGATAATAATAATAGTGTGTGTATGTATATGTGTGTGTGTATTTTATTTTAGGCCAATATTTGCTTTGAACACATGTATTCTATCTAGCATGTATTAAAGGACCAGTTTACTCAGGGCTGATGGGCTTGATAAACAGCTATAACTTCTTATTTATGAAGATATAAGATGAGGAAGTATAATTATTATATTTAGGATTATTATTATTTTTGCCTTTTTTTTTTTTTTACTTCCTTGCTGCTCTGTTCGACGACCTGGACCGCCCAGATAAAAAGGGCAGTGCTTGAATGCTATAGTACCCCGCCCCACGGCCAATCAGTGTTGTTTGTTTAATTGTATGCAAATGACGTAAAGTTTGCAAAGCGCAAGCTGTTTAACACGCGTGCCCTACTCTCCATCGGTGCGTGGGTGATCAGGGTTGAAAAAGAAAACGTAAATGCTTAACACAGACGCACATTTATTGAGCACTGGTCTGTGTTCACACTAGCAGTGATGTTACAATGGGGGCGGGCACATGCGTAATGCCCTGCAGGGAGACCAACCGAGTGGCCGTACGAAAACCCTAGAAAGCGATGTATACTTTTGCCCAGCACCAACATGTTTAACTATGTATGCAAAGTCATTATAAATTGTTGTTTTGGGTAAAATGTCCCTTTAAGTGTTTAATTTCCTTTTAATCAACCAATAGGTTTTGACAATATTAGAATAATCTGCAAAAGGGTTCTTTTTATCCCTAGTCATTATCAAATTTAGGGCTAGATTACAAGTGGAGCGGTATCTTCCCTATAGTGAAAACTCCGCTTGGATTTTAATTCTTGCTCCAGCGGTAAGCTGACTTGCGCAAAAAGTCAAAACTTCGCGTTTACACATTAGTCAATGGAGAAAATAGTTGGGAAAAAAAAAAAACACCCCACTCGCGAACACTATAACATATTCTCAATAGTGCTAACCTGACATGAAATTATGAATATTTCATATTCCAACGTTCTTTTCTTAACATATGTTCTATTTATACATAAATAAATAATTCTACATATATCTGATGTTTTTTTAAACAAATATATATATATATATATATATATATATATATATATATACATATTTATATACACAGTGTATATATATATATATATATTTATATATATATAAATATATATATGATTATATATAGGTATATATAGCTCTATTTATAAATATATAGAACATATTTTGATATGTAAAGAACAATGGAATGTGAAATATTTACAGTAAATACATAATTAAAACCTTTATTTAATATGAATATTGCATTAATATGCTTTTACATGTTTTCATCTACTTAACAGCAAAAGGCTCTAATGCAAATATATATTTGTTTTTATATGTGCGTATATATATATATATATATCAGTAAATACATATATGAACATAAAAATACATTAATATATAAGTACACATATACTGTATATATATGTATATATATATATATATATATATATATACACACATACTGTATATTTAAATGCATACACACGTATATCCATCTTTAGACATGTATATGTATGTATCTCTATATTATAGCCTTTGTAGTCCTTTTTTTTTAACACTTGAGATCTCATATCTTTGAGCCCTTATAACTTGTGTGCAATATTTTTTTGAAACTAACAGTGTTAATATAAATGTAACTAATTTGTAATGCAGTTTAAGTTTATTGTGCAGCTTTTTAATTGTGCAAAACTGTTAACCACAGCTCTGAATTTGCGGTAAGGATTCTAGTTTATATCACACGTATATTAAGATTGCACTAGTGAAATCGCAGTTTCGCCCCTAATCGTTAGCGGTCTTTGATTTTATTATTATTATTTTACTGAAATTAGCATTCACATGTAAATATAATTGAGTAATCCCTTGCTTTTTCTTACAGGTTAAAAGAAGCTGAAGAGGTATATAAACAGAAAAAAGAAAAAACATCAATTGTTGTAAAACCAAAACATGAATCCGGAATTGTAAGTATATTTTTATTATAAATTATTTTAATTTCATATCTTTCAAATGGTGTATTGATTTTCTGACACTTTAAAATTTACTTTTCCTGGTATTGTTTACTGGTTTTTTTTGTATGGTAAATTAAAGGGATAGGAAAATAAAAATTAAACTTGAATGGTTCAGATAGTGCATGTAATTTTAAAACGCTTTTAAATTCACTTCTATTTTCAAATGTGCTTTGTTCTTTTGGTATCCCTTGTTGAAAAAGAATATGCACATATCCTACATTAGTGGGAGCTACAAACTACTACTGTATATGTATATATTTAATAGAATAAGAACAATAAAAACTATGGTTGTAACAACAACCCAAAGATTATAAAATTCCATTGTTTTTATAATCTTTGGGTTGTTGTTACACCCATAGTTTTTATTGTTCTTATTCTATTAAATATACATATACATTGCACTGGAAGCCTGAGCCTTTTTTCTCCTGAGTTGCGAGCAGGAACTGTAAAGAGGAGCAACATCCTGAACTAGGGTTGCCACCTCGGCCATGGTTTTCCTGGACACTTATGAGTTACACATGCTGCAGGGCATGCAGGGAGGAACATGAATAGTTCTATCCAGCAGCACAATGTATGTTTCCCTCTGCACGCCCTGCAGCATGTGTAACTCATAATTGTCCAGGAAATCATGGCCGAGGTGGCAACCCTATCCTGAACCCAGGGGTCAGTAAGCTGGGACACTGAGAGATCCCAGTCTTTCACTTAGCACAATTGGGTGCTGCCATTTTTGTGAGTATGGTTTCATAACCTGCATTGCTATTTAATTGAGACATCACAGTATTACACTAGGAGGCGCCCTCTTTTTGTTATTGTTTGTTCACAGAATTAAGATTAGTGGGATCTAGTTGGTGATGGTGCCTGAACACATTTGTCTCTTGTGATTGGCTAACTAGATGTGTTCAGCTACCTGCTGAGGGAGCAGCATTGCACTACTGGCAAAGGATAACAATAGAATGAAGTAAACTTAATAATAGAGAAGTAACTTGGAAAGTTGTTTAAAATTGTATGTTCCATCCAAATAATAAAACAAAATGTTGGGGTTTCCTGTCCCTTTAACCCGGTGTTTCCTAACTCCAGTTCTCAATTACACATACCTGGCCAGATTTTCATGATATCTGAACTAGTAACCATGGTTACTGATCAGCTGATTATTTCACCTTTGCTTTAGATCAGATGATATGAAAATCTGGCCTGTTAGGGGCACTTGAGGACTGGAATTAAGAAACACTGAATTAATTAATGGTAAAATAAATTTTAAAAATGTTTTGTCCCCCCCCCTATATATTACATGTCATTTATTCTGTGAGGCATAGTTACTTATTTTGTTCAGTGTAGAGCTAAATTAATGTGTGTAATGCCAAAGTAATATACTATAAAATAATCCACGTCATCCTTCACATTTTTTTACCACATTCATAATAACGAATGTTTATTTTTACATAGCTCTGCAACCACTCTGTCAGCCACATAAACACATCAGACCTCAGAACATACCCATGTCAGTCACAACAGACCTGAGATCCATGACCCTGTAGTCAGTCTGTCAGTCTCATATCTACATCAAGGCCTCTTAACCTTCCATCCCCCGGGGCTTAGGCATCCTGCTGTCTCTAAAGCATTGTGCGTGAGACTATGGGGTAGATTTATCAGAGGCTTTCACCAGCCTTTGAGCCCCTACGGCTGCAGGTTCTCACAAGAGAACCTGCTCGACGTATTTAACAAGCAGCCTTCATCAGACCGCTGCTTTCCTAACCTTTCGCCACCGCCTCTAAGGTGGCGAAATTCAATCTCCGCGGTCTAGTCCGACCGGGGAGATTGACAGCTCCTGCCCACGCATGATTGGTTGTGCGCAGGCCAGCGGTGGGATTGCACGCGAGCGCTCGTGTGCAATGGTAAATTCCTCTGGGGAAATTTGCCCCGCCAGAGCAAAATTGGTGATCAAAGTAAATTGGAAAGTTGTTTAAAAATATGCTCTATTTGAAACATGAAAGTTTTTTTTTTTTTTTACTTTCCCTTTAAGCATGACAGTGTCAAATAACAGACACTTTTGTTTTATAAATGGATTTGTTTATCTGTTGTATTCTACTTACTTGAACCACATTTGTTAATCTAACTGACCTTTGTGTCCTGAAAGCTTCTATTTTTCTATTTAGTTATCAGTTCATTGTATCATCTTTACATTACTTTTCTTTTTAATTTGATTTTAGCTTTGATTTTTATTAATTTAATTGTTTGGAAATGTAACTGTTTAAAATTTGTTCAGCAGTCTTGCAAGTAAAAATCCATCATAGGTATAAAACAGTTGGGCAGCTTTAATCTATAGCTACAAGTTTAAATAAAATAGCATATATGGTTAATAATATCATTTATGAGACCAGAAAGCTATAAGATAATAAAAGTTACATAATTAAAAATACTTTCCAATTTACTTATATTCTCAAATTTGCTTTATTCTTTAAGTATCCTTTGTTAAAGGAGCGAGCTGAACACATTGAGTAGGCCAATGGTGCAGCCACCAATCTGCAGCTAGTTCCCAGTAGTGCATTGCTGCTTCTGAATTTACCTAGATATGCAAGTTGTTTTAAATTGGATGCTTTATCTGAGCTATAAAAGGAAAAGTTTGGTTTTCATGTCCCTTTAACATAACATTTGTATTATATGGCTGCCTGACTTACACTGTCCCACATCATATTGTATTGTTATATTACTTAAAGGAATAGTAAAGTCAAAATTAAACTTTTATGATTCAGACTGAATGCTATTTTGATCAACTTTCCAATTTAATTCTGTTATCAAAGTTGCCTTGTTCTCTTGGTATCCTTTAATGAAAAGCATAGGTAGTTAAGCTCGGGAGCAGCAGTGCTTTACTGAGAGCTAGTTAACGATTGGCATTGTCACATTTATTCCTCTCATTGACTCACCTGGTGTTCAGCTAGTGTTTCCCATCCGCGGTCCTCAAGTAGCCCCAACAGGCCTGGTTGAGTTGATACTAGTAGTGCATTTTAGCTTCCGATCCTAACTAGGTTTACTCTTCTATAGGCTGATAGAACCTCGGGAGGGTGTATGTGTATTTAGTACTCTGACTGCAGTGTCCGCAACTTGAAACACATCTGGGGAACCAATGACATGAAGCATATATGTACAGCAACCAATCAGCAGCTAGATCCAAGTAGTAATGATTCATGATGTAAATTATGCTTCCATTTATGATCATGATCTCATGAGTAGGATATACACAACCCCAAAATGTTCTTTCATGATTCAGATAGAGCATACAATTTTAAACACATTTCCAATTTACTTCTATTAACCAATGACAAGAGAAATATATGTACAGCAACCAATTAGCAGATAGCTCCTAGTAGTACATTGCTGCTCGTAGACATACCTATGTATGCTTTTCAAGAAAGGATACCAGTAGAATGAAGCAAATGAGAAAAGGATTTAAAACTGTATGCTCAATCTGAATCATGAAAGGAAAACTTTGGGTTTTTTTCTTTCATGATTTAGAAAGAGCAAGCAATTTTAAACAACTTTCTAATTTACTTCTATTATCTAATTGGCTTCATTCTCTTGCTTTCCTTTGCTGAAAAGCATATCTAGATAGGCTCAGTAGCTGCTGATTGGTGGCTTCACATAGATGCCTCATGTGATTGGCTCACCTTTGTGCATTGATATTTCTTCAACAAAGGATACCTAAAGAATGAAGCAAATTAGATAATAAACATAAATTGGAATGTTGTTTAAATTTGCATTCTCTATCTGAATCACAAAATACATTTTTGGGGTTTAATGTCCCTTTAATGTAGTAGTCTTTTGTACATATGCTGGAGTCTTCCTGTTTTGCAAAGCCTTTGTTTACTACCACATGTTGATGAGCCAAGAAAGTCAATGTCAGTAAGGCTGTCACTTTTACAGATGTTTACTATTCCAAGTGTTTCTCTCTTGGTAAAGTTAGCCCTACCAGCAAGAGAATCAATAGCAGAATATTCACAGTTTTGCACCATATTTAAAGGGACATAAAACCCAATATTTTCATGATTCAGAGTGTACATTTAGAATTCAAAAACTCTTCATTTTACCTCTATTAAATGTATTTCATTCACTTTTTAAGTAGGTAGGCTCAGGAGCATGTACAGTATGTGCCTGGAGCACTGCAGGGCAGCAGTTTTTGTACTGCTGCCCTCTAGTGCTCAAAAGTATTTTTACAAAATTGCTGACATATCATTTCCAGACACTATCTACCTAGGTAATCTCTTCAACAAATAATACCATGAGAAGAAAGTTAATTTGCTAATAGAAGAAGAATTGAAACTTGTAACTTTTAAATTGTATGCTCTGTCTGAATCGTGAAAGAAACAAATTGGGGTTCATGTCCCTTTTAATAAGTCTGTTTGAGATCTACCACATCGACAAATTCCAGGTGGTGTAAAAAAGCACTTCCAACACACTAATACTGATATTTGCTATGTTGTTCTCAGTTTATATTTAACAGATGTTTTATTTTTCTTCTTTTTTTTCTTTTCAGAAAGCAAAGTTGAGTATGAGAAGTTAATAAAACGATTCCATGAAGTCCATTGTGTAAATGGAGAGTCTTCAAAACACCATTTCTCCCAATTGCATTAGATAGTAATGTTTTATAAAACTGTTGTGCTGGGAGACACTTTATTGTAAAAGAGCCCTCTTGAATCAGATAAAATGAATGGAACATAAGGTGACCATATTTAACATGCTTCAGGTGTCTTGGAGTTAAGAACTGTATTCAGGGTGCATAATGATCTCACACACATTGTATAAGACTTTAGCACCAACCATTGCTTTGTTCCATTTTAAGCAAAAAGGAGTTTTAGGGGGCCGTTGACTGCACCTTGTTCTCTGTCATGGATGATAGCCATTTTCTCCCATTCTAAATACCACACCTCCATTTGTCCTTTAAAAAAAAAAAAGTCTCCTCTCTTTGATCCCATAGCACACAACATGTTTCTATTGATATAGTCTGTGATGGGTAAAAGTTATTTTTTAGCTTTTTGTTTCTGGCCAGCATGTGTAAAACAAAATTTTATTTTTTGAAAATTAAGGCTATATATTCAGTCTTTGCTTGAATTTTGCAAAAAAAAGGGATTTTAACATGTCTTAATTTGTGCTATTGAAAAATATATAATTTCAGTTGTTCTCTACAACTTGACACAGATGTTTTGTTAGCCTGGCTTTCTGCCTCTTTGCACACCCCTACAGCTAAATAAACTACCAGCGTATTTGGCTATTTGTAATAGATTCAGAGATGTTTGCAAACTTAGAAAGCATTATAGCACTTATCTGAGCCAACACAGCAATGTAGGAATGCAGGTTTACACAATGCATGCAAAGGTGTGTGTAATATATGCAAATGTGTGTGCATAATATATATATGTATATATATATATATATATATATATATATATATATATATATATATATATATGTGTATATATATATATATATATATATATATGTGTATATATATATATATATATATATATATATACCAAGAGAAAAATGTGTTCAGTATTACATATATTTACATCATTTTTTCTAAAGAACGAAGCACAAATTAAGGATTCGGTCCAGCAAAGTCCTTTCACCCATTCCTTATAAAGACTATAAATTGTCTTCCATGTTGGAAAGTATTTGTAAAGTAAAAATAACATTTTGTTTATTTCTAATTTATTGAATTTGCCATCAGACTCTCATAAAGTAGACAGAGCCACAACATTTGATTTAAGGTCTATCCAAATTAAATTTCTTATAATAATCTAGATTGCAGACAAATTAGGATGCAATAGTACAAGACCAATAAATGACGTATGAGGCATGTTTGATATCCTAATAATTCTTGCCCCTGATATATTTTTTCAGTGTTTAAATTTTAATGTACAGTATAATCATGAATTGAGTTACTAGCCTGGCATAGAAATATTTTGTAAATAATAATTCAATGTTCACTTCAATAATCCACATCTACAATTTTTTAGATGACATTTTGATTCAGCCATCATACATTTTTGGGTTTGCCCCAAGTTTTTTGAAGTAAGTGCCTTCAGGTACAAAAAAATATATATCCTTGATATGACTAAAAAAACAAACTCAGATGAAGCATCTTCATAAAAATGTGAATACAATAATAATATATACAGAATTACATGTTAATGTACAGGGACATTTTTTGTTGTTTTTTTAAAAACTACAAATGAATAAACACAGAAGCAAGTGACACAGTTGTGGTTTCACAACGATGAAACTAAACAAACCATTTGCCAATAAGCTATAGGATTATTTATGTACAGAGTAAAAATTTTAGCAGAACTAATTGATAAAAAAATGTTTGTATTTAATAAACTATTGTGACTTCCAAAGTTATCTTTTTAATTTATTTGTAAAATTAATAAAATCGTGTTGATTTGACAGGTCTACCATTTCCTCCGTAACTGCTATTTTATTGTACTTTTTTTGTCATCTATTTCCTCTTCATAAAATGTGTAAATTATCTCAAAAAGTATTAAAATATTAAAACCAATGTGCAATACTTTGTTTTTCTACTTTAATTTTTTTCTAGAATGTTAATTTACATAATAATAAAATGACTAATAAACTGGTATTTGTGTATTTTTATTTTACACTTGCATTTTAAAATTATATTATTTTCTGGGTCAGTTAGTTTACACTTTGCAGTCCTAAACCTACAACCATAAATTTACAAGCACATAAAAAATATAAAAGTTTTTTGTTCATTTATTTAGTTTTGTTAGGTGTTTCCCAAGGGGGGTAAGTGTCAGGTCAGGCCGAAGCCACGGCCCACTGTACCACCTGAGGCAGATGTAGATTATCTGATAAGGATCCCTTAGAATGACTCAGACCACGCAGCAATATGATCTAAAGCCAATCATGTTTATTGAACAGTGCAAGTCTATCTTATAGACTTCAGTAACAGCATACAGGGTTAAGGGGATGACACGTTTGGACCGCGTCATCTCATACCATATTTCATGAACAAAAGAAGCTTATTAAAATATATGAGAGAAAGAGGAGTATGAAGGAGTGTTTCTTATAACAGTAGCGAAAATACATCTGTGAGAATATTTCAGCCTAAAGCAAGGTCGTTTGGCCATCTTACCTAGATAACAGACTTCCAGGCGCCTTGCCAGGAACCTTTGCAAGGCCAGTAATACTAATACAATTTTTACTAACATCAGCATATTTCTCACTACATAACTGCTATAATAAAGTCTAATCATTACAAAATGGATGCTAATCATCACAAGATGGCTGCGAGGAACAAGATCGCACCCAAAACAAGATGGCGCTAGTCAGGTTCACATTAACCCCTAACAAGTTTGCAAGCTTTTTTTGTGTGGTGATTCAGCATTGTAAAAGTTTTTTGATTTTATTTAATTTAATTCATATTTAGGTGTTTTATTTAAAAAAGGTAATTTAATTGAAAAATAATGTTAAAAAATACAACTAAAATAATTAATGGGAAGCAAGTAAGACCGCATAATAATTTTAACAGTAAGTAATAAAATTTTACGAAAGTCTATAGCTAACTGGAAGTGCAGAACTCTGAGGTCATTGAGGAAGTTACGTTTTGTGCTGACGAAACATGTTTGAACAGATTGAATGACTAATACTCCTCTTTTGTTTGATGTTTTTATTGATGAATTAAAGAACGTTTTGATCTTGCATCCTGTGTGGAAATCATCACTACCGATGTGCTTGGATCATTTTGTTTTTGGTATATTCCACACAGCCATTGGCTGAACACTCTAAGGGCTAGATTTATTAATGGTAAGGCATACAGGGGCGCGTATACGCGCCCCTGTACGCCACAGCCCGCCTGTGGCGGGGCAAAATTACCCGCAGGTATTTGCCATTGCACACGAGCGCAATTTTGTGCTTGCGTGCAATCCCGCCCCCTGCCCGCGCACAGCCAATCATGCGCGGCATGCGCGGGCAGGAGCTGTCAATCTCCTCGGTCGGACTCGACCAAGGAGATTGAATTTTGCCACAATAGAGGTGGCGAAGATCTTAGGGAAGCAGCGGTCTGTGACCGCTACTTGATAAATCACGGCGAGCAAGTTCTTGTTAGAACTTGCAGCCGTAGAGGCTTGATAAATCGAGCCCTAAGTCCCTTATTTATAACTGTCCCTAATTGGCCACAACAGAGAAGGTAACCTAAGTTACCACATGGCAGTTCCCATTGTTTCATAGACATAGACACTAAAACCTTATACTTATTTTGTCAGTATTTAAACAGCTAATGAAACTTAAAAAAAATACATCTACATGTTCTCAGACTAATCTTTTCCTGTTACCCTAGAAGAGCTCCTAAACAGCTTCACCAGAGTTAGAAAAGCCACTCTCTCTTCCAACTTCAGGGAATCTCACACCAAATTGATGCACCAAGCATACATTACACCTCATATACAATCAAAATGGCTCCCAGACACACACGACAAATGCTATAAATGTTCATCACTTGCCCCAGACATGATGCCCCTGATCTGGGAATGCCCAAAATTGCATTTTGGAACAAACCAGCATACTGGTTATCTAACATTCTTAAAGTGAGAGTTAATTTTCTACAAGAGAAAAGACTGCACTAATGGCACTACTATATAAACTTAGGATTCTCTGTTTGTAGTCGTAGTGTGCAATTGCACTAGTTAATACTTTTCAGAGTGAGGTGCTGTGTACTATTTTTCTAAAAAGAAGGGGACAATTTTTAATCCTAAAATTAAAAAATGGGTACACTGGATAGCACTCTTGCCTAAGGGATGCTGGCTTGAGAGTTAGAACAGAGGAATAACGGTAATAACCGTAGCAAATTAAAATATAACCTTTATTAAGATAGAAATTAAAAACTGTGCTCCACAAACAAACATATATAATTACATTAAAAACACATGATGTGGCTGAGATTGAAATAATCTGAAAATTCACTTGTCTGCAGAAGGATTGCCAAGGGGGTTTATCTCCACCCTAAAATATAATGATTCGGGGGCGGAGCCAGCTCTGAGTCTGAGAGGTCTCATGTTGCCACAGCTCTGGCTGTATACTATTAAAAAAATACATATTTGACCTCTCCGCTCAGCATACTTAATACTAATAAGGTGCCTAATTGCTTACTAAGCTCCACTAAGAAACATGGAGACTGAAGGACACTGAGAAGTTAAGTTATCCTGTCTGTTTTATCGGTGGAACTAGATGAGGCCTTCTAGGAGCAGCCATCTTTAAATTACGTGAGGAGGGCAATCCACAAAAACATTTCTAAGTTCAGCATGGTATTCACTTACCACCTCCTGGAGGACATCAGAGCCCTTCTGAAGCAGTATCAGCTCCGTTTCACAGCGACTTTGCAATCTGTTATGGACCTACCTAATCCAGGAACTCCGATCCAGCCTGGCGGTAAATCAGAGGATATGCCTTCTTGCAATCTATTGCAACACAACAGCGCACCACTGAGTATGATCCCACTCTTCACACAGGAGGCTGGAGACTTCTGCATGCAGTCTGTCCTTTACGAGGGACGGGTTGGTGATCGGCAGTCTAACGACCTGGAGCAAGCTTTGCTAAGACCCAAGCAGTTATCAGAGAGAAGGGAATATTCTGAGAGTGCTAATATTCACTTTGAGCGCCCTAATATTTGTTCTGCTGATCTAGGTTGGAAGACAGTAGTGGTGCAAATCTCCTTCCAGCGCATACCGCTATATTTGATCCATGCACCCTGGTGCAAGATTTCCCCGGTATTTGCTGAGAATCTTTACCCTATGCTCAAGGTACCATCCTGGAAGACAGGCATCGGATAGAAAAAGGATGTGCTTTCAACTAGGTCTTATGGCTGTTGGTAACGTTTATTTCAAGAGAACCTTTTTGTTTTTTCTATCTCCCTCACATTGGGCTTTGTATTGAACGCGGTGAGCAACTGTTATACTGGCTACCCAGGTTGTTTGTTTGAAGTTACGCAGGGGAGCGAGTTAAATCATAACACTGTATTGTGGTGCATAGAGCTGAAGTCTGGGATGAAGGGAACCCTGCATTGCAGTGAGACATGTACAGTGGACACGCCACGAAACCAAATCGCATTGGAGCTCTGTTGTCCAGTTACGTCCTTATGGATTTTGGGAATTGTATTAACTTTGCTGAGCTTAAGATCTATGGGACGTTTTTGTATTAGTGAGTGCTTGCAGTGTGTGTTTCTATATACACTGTTTGTAGGTATACAGTCACCTGCTCTTACACAGTTTTATGAAGTACAGGTACCATTGTCTGCTTTTCAAACAGCCACAACCTTTCTGCTAAAAGAGATTTCAAGTTCCTAAACAGCATTATTTATGATGTGAATCTTATCTATGTATATGGAAACTGTTTATTTGGATTGTACCATCTATTGATCTTAGTTCTCTATATTTAACGCAATGTACCTATAGGTGTCTAGTACACATCAAAATGGAAAAGAGATTTCAAGTTCCTAAACAGCGTTATTTATGATGTGAATCATATCTATGTACAGGGAGTGCAGAATTATTAGGCAAGTTGTATTTTTGAGGATTAATTTTATTATTGAACAACAACCATGTTCTCAATGAACCCAAAAAACTCATTAATATCAAAGCTGAATAGTTTTGGAAGTAGTTTTTAGTTTGTTTTTAGTTATAGCTATTTTAGGGGGATATCTGTGTGTGCAGGTGACTATTACTGTGCATAATTACTAGGCAACTTAACAAAAAACAAATATTATACCCATTTCAATTATTTATTTTTACCAGTGAAACCAATATAACATCTCAACATTCACAAATATACATTTCTGACATTCAAAAACAAAACAAAAACAAATCAGTGACCAATATAGCCACCTTTCTTTGCAAGGACACTCAAAAGCCTGCCATCCATGGATTCTTTCAGTGTTTTGATCTGTTCACCATCAACATTGCGTGCAGCAGCAACCACAGCCTCCCAGACACTGTTCAGAGAGGTGTACTGTTTTCCCTCCTTGTAAATCTCACATTTGATGATGGACCACAGGTTCTCAATGGGGTTCAGATCAGGTGAACAAGGAGGCCATGTCATTAGATTTTCTTCTTTTATACCCTTTCTTGCCAGCCACGCTGTGGAGTACTTGGACGCGTGTGATGGAGCATTGTCCTGCATGAAAATCATGTTTTTCTTGAAGGATGCAGACTTCTTCCTGTACCACTGCTTGAAGAAGGTGTCTTCCAGGAACTGGCAGTAGGACTGGGAGTTGAGTTTGACTCCATCCTCAACCCGAAAAGGCCCCACAAGCTCATCTTTGATGATACCAGCCCAAACCAGTACTCCACCTCCACCTTGCTGGCGTCTGAGTCGGACTGGAGCTCTCTGCCCTTTACCAATCCAGCCACGGGCCCATCCATCTGTCCCATTAAGACTCACTCTCATTTCATCAGTCCATAAAACCTTAGAAAAATCAGTCTTGAGATATTTCTTGGCCCAGTCTTGACGTTTCAGCTTGTGTGTCTTGTTCAGTGTTGGTCGTCTTTCAGCCTTTCTTACCTTGGCCATGTCTCTGAGTATTGCACACCTTGTGCTTTTGGGCACTCCAGTGATGTTGCAGCTCTGAAATATGGCCAAACTGGTGGCAAGTGGCATCTTGGCAGCTGCACGCTTGACTTTTCTCAGTTCATGGGCAGTTATTTTGCGCCTTGGTTTTTTCACACGCTTCTTGCGACCCTGTTGACTATTTTGAATGAAACGCTTGATTGTTCGATGATCACGCTTCAGAAGCTTTGCAATTTTAAGAGTGCTGCATCCCTCTGCAAGATATCTCACTATTTTTGACTTTTCTGAGCCTGTCAAGTCCTTCTTTTGACCCATTTTGCCAAAGGAAAGGAAGTTGCCTAATAATTATGCACACCTGATATAGGGTGTTGATGTCATTAGACCACACCCCTTCTCATTACAGAGATGCACATCACCTAATATGCTTAATTGGTAGTAGGCTTTCGAGCCTATACAGCTTGGAGTAAGACAACATGCATAAAGAGGATGATGTGGTCAAAATACTCATTTGCCTAATAATTCTGCACTCCCTGTATATGGAAACTGTTTATTTGGATTGTAACATCTATATATGTCTTATGATGTGTCTGTTTGCACAGGCTTCTCATACAAACAACCTACAGTTCAGCACATTATTGTCCTTTTTTCCTCCAACCCTAGCTTAGCTGGAATATCTAGCATTTTTTCCTACAAGCTAATCTTAGTTTTTTTACATTTAACGTAGTGTACCTATAGGTGTTTAGTACATATAAAAATGGAAAAGAGGTTCCAAGTTTCTAATCAGCATTATCTATGATGTGAATCTTATCTATGTATATGGAAATTGTTTATTTGAACTGTATCATCTATATATGTCTTATGATATGTTAGTTTGTACAAAGTGTATTTGCTTTGCATAACCTCAATAAAAAAAAAATATAATGATTCGTAACTAAAGGGTTTATTCTCACCCTAGGATGTAGTAATCCATAGCTAAGAGCAAATTCCTTTAAATAAATAATTAAAGTGTTAATGATGGAGAGTCACTATCATAGATATCTCACATAACCAACTATGGCTCTTTATTTATTTTACATGAATTTCAAGCGTATTCATATAAGTTATAGGTAATTAATGTGGCAGTTGGTTGGAAATGTTGTCATATGCTTTTTGAACAACTCATTGAATTCGTGTGAAGTTACAGTGTGATTGTTTAATCAAAAGAGGAATAAGAATGATATTCTGGGCTACTTGTTGTACAGAGTGATGTATAAGGATAAACATCTATTGTGTGGTTCTCTTAATATCACTCTATTTCTAAATCTCTTAGGTTAGCCTCTCTATATATACTCCTCTGTGTGGATTCAAATAACAATATAATATGAATTTGTGTAGAAGTAAGTTCTTACTTGTGTCATACTATATAGATGTTTATAAACATTATAAGTGTGTTAATACCGAGTGATGGCAAACTCACTGTAACCAGACTATTTTTCACTATTATGCTTCACCACATAAAATCATTGGCAGATTGTATTTTATAATCTTGATATATAATTACCATGTAAAGTCACAAATATATAACTTCAGGCATACCATTACTGTATTACAAATTGTTAGGCATCGAGTAAAACTTGTACACGGTTTTATAATACTACTTAATATGAAATGTAGTTAGCCAATTGTATTTGCTAATAGGAGGCTTTATTTTGCCTTTCACTGGTTAGTGGTGCATCGGTATTTGGCTATTTATCCTGCAGACAAGTTGTCCCGGCTTTGCAATATCTCAGTATCTATAGGTTGTTCCTTTAAAAGGATCTGAATTACTATATTTGTCCTTTAATCTTTACAGTAGGTATGTGTATCAACATTAATGATAATTAGGTATTGTACTAGCAGTTATGTAATTCTACTGGAGCATATCAATATTCATATTCATTTCCAATGTTTTATCATAAAATGTCTGTTTGGCTATAAATAAACCAAACAAGCTTTTTTTCCTAAAGCAGTCTCTTGGAAAGTTTTAGGTTAAACCGGCTCAACTGATTAACACTTTAAGTTATTTTCACACTTATCAATATCTTATGATAGGCTTATTGATCCACTCGGTCGGTATGTGCTTATGTTTTTTAGGCAATTCTTTTTTACACTATTAAATATTCTCCCAAGGTATAACTTATAAACACCTTCCCCAATATTTACATGTTACAGGCTTACAGCCGCTATACTACGTGAAGGTAGAGTCTTGGTTATACTATGAAGTTCTTATAACAGCTTAACACATCTTGCTGATTAAAAATTAAACAACTAAGCTAGGCCCTGACATGTTTCGCCACGAATGTGGCTTTTTCCACATTTGTGGCGAAACATGTCAGGGCCTAGCTTAGTTGTTATACTAAGAACTTCATAGTATAACCAAGACTCTACCTTCACGTAGTATAGCGGCTGTAAGCCTGTAACATGTAAATATTGGGGAAGGTGTTTATAAGTTATACCTTGGGAGAATATTTAATAGTGTAAAAAAGAATTGCCTAAAAAACATAAGCACATACCGACCGAGTGGATCAATAAGCCTATCATAAGATATTGATAAGTGTGAAAATAACTTAAAGTGTTAATCAGTTGAGCCGGTTTAACCTAAAACTTTCCAAGAGACTGCTTTAGGAAAAAAAGCTTGTTTGGTTTATTTATAGCCAAACAGACATTTTATGATAAAACATTGGAAATGAATATGAATATTGATATGCTCCAGTAGAATTACATAACTGCTAGTACAATACCTAATTATCATTAATGTTGATACACATACCTACTGTAAAGATTAAAGGACAAATATAGTAATTCAGATCCTTTTAAAGGAACAACCTATAGATACTGAGATATTGCAAAGCCGGGACAACTTGTCTGCAGGATAAATAGCCAAATACCGATGCACCACTAACCAGTGAAAGGCAAAATAAAGCCTCCTATTAGCAAATACAATTGGCTAACTACATTTCATATTAAGTAGTATTATAAAACCGTGTACAAGTTTTACTCGATGCCTAACAATTTGTAATACAGTAATGGTATGCCTGAAGTTATATATTTGTGACTTTACATGGTAATTATATATCAAGATTATAAAATACAATCTGCCAATGATTTTATGTGGTGAAGCATAATAGTGAAAAATAGTCTGGTTACAGTGAGTTTGCCATCACTCGGTATTAACACACTTATAATGTTTATAAACATCTATATAGTATGACACAAGTAAGAACTTACTTCTACACAAATTCATATTCTATTGTTATTTGAATCCACACAGAGGAGTATATATAGAGAGGCTAATCTAAGAGATTTAGAAATAGAGTGATATTAAGAGAACCACACAATAGATGTTTATCCTTATACATCACTCTGTACAACAAGTAGCCCAGAATATCATTATTCCTCTTTTGAGTAAACAATCACACTGTAACTTCACACGAATTCAATGAGTTGTTCAAAAAGCATATCACAACATTTCCAACCAACTGCCACATGAATTACCTATAACTTATATGAATACGCTTGAAATTCATGTAAAATAAATAAAGAGCCATAGTTGGTTATGTGAGATATCTATGATAGTGACTCTCCATCATTAACACTTTAATTATTTATTTAAAGGAATTTGCTCTTAGCTATGGATTACTACATCCTAGGGTGAGAATAAACCCTTTAGTTACGAATCATTATATTTTAGGGTGGAGATAAACCCCCTTGGCAATCCTTCTGCACGCAAGTGAATTTTCAGATTATTTCAATCTCAGCCACATCTTGTGTTTTTAATGTAATTATATATGTTTGTTTGTGGAGCACAGTTTTTAATTTCTATCTCAATAAAGGTTATATTTTAATTTGCTACGGTTATTACCGTTATTCCTCCTAAAGAACCTCTGTTCTAACTCTCAAGCCAGCATCCCTTAGGCAAGAGTGCTATCCAGTGTACCCCTTTTTTAATTTTAGGATTAAAAATTGTCCCCTTCTTTTTAGAGTTAATTTTCTACCTACACATTAATTCCATACATTAATCATCTACACACTAACTCAGTCGCTAAATTTTATTTCCCCAAATACTTATTTTTTAAATAACTATGTTTTATTACATACCGTTTTTGCCATCCTCCGCCCACTCGCTCATTTCCTGCTTTTTCCTTTTCACACGTAAAAGCAGTACCACCCACTCTTACGTGTTCATCCTTGCGCGTTCCACCCAATCCTCTCTTATTGTTTATGCCTAAAGCTAGGATCTCTGCTGTGATCCATTAAAACAATGAATCTCTTGAGAGACACACATGCGTATTTAATATTGTGGGCGAATAGTGAGTCTATTGGGACGCCAGTGGGGGATAGTGATGTTGCGAATTGTTCGCCGGCGAATAGTTCCCAGCGAACATAGCATGTTCGCGTTCGCCTCGGCGGGCGAACATATGCGATGTTCGATCCGCCCCCTATTCGTCGTCATTGAGTAAACTTTGACCCTGTACCTCACAGTCAGAATACAAATTACAGCCAATCAGCAGCAGACCCTCCCTCCCAGACCCTCCCACCTCCTGGACAGCATCCATTTTAGATTAATTTGGAAGCTGCATTCTTAGTGAGAGGAGGGACAGTGTAGCTGCTGCTGACTTAATAGGGAAATCGATAACTAGGCTAATGTATTCAGTGTCCACTACAGTCCTGAAGGACTCATCTGATCTCTGCTGTAAGGACAGCACCCCAAAAAGCCATTTTTAGGGCTAGAACATCAGTCTGCTTTTTTTTTTTTCCCCTGTGTAATCTAATTGCAGTTGCCTGCCTGCCAGCGTGTGTTTCAGGCTCACAGCGTATACTGTGCCCACTTGCCCAGTGCCACCACTCATATCTGGTGTAACAGTAGTGTACATTTAAAAAAACAACACTTTTTTTGACTGTGAAATAATAGCAGACAGCTGCCAGTACCCAAGATGGCCGCCAATAAGGCAGATGGGGAGGGTTAGAGAGCTGTTTTGGGGGGATCAGGGAGGTTGGGGGCTAAGGGGGGATGCTACACCACAGCATATGTAAATATGCTTAAAAAATCTAAAAAAAAATTAAAAACCTTTTATTTTAGTACTGGCAGACTTTCTGCCAGTACTTAAGATGGTGGGGACAATTGTGGGGTGGGGTGGGGGAGGGAAGGGAGCTGTTTGGGAGGGATCAGGGGGTCTGATGTGTCAGGTGGGAGGCTGATCTCTACACTAAAGCTAAAATTAATCCTGCAAGCTCCCTACAAACTACCTAATTAACCCCTTCATTGCTAGCCATAATACACGTGTGATGCGCAGCACCATTTAGCGGCCTTCTAATTACCAGAAAGCAACGCCAAAGTCATATATGTCTGCTATTTCTGAACAAAGGGGATCCCAGAGAAGCATTTACAACCATTTGTGCCATAATTGCACAAGCTGTTTGTAAATAATTTCAGTGAGAAACATAAAATTGCAAAAACATTTAATTTTGTTTTAAATTTGATCGCATTTGGCGGTGAAATGGTGGCATGAAATATACCAAAATGGGCCTAGATCAATATTTTGGGTTGTCTACTACACTACACTTAAAGGGCCACTGTAAGTAAATATTTTCTATGCCTGTTACTAACTAACTACCCCAAATACGCTTTTTATCAATAGCATTTCATTAACATATCTCTACCGTATATCAGAAATCTTGTCTGCAAATTTAATTGTTTTCCAAACCCACTCCGTGGGTATCCCTTGCTCTGTACCAATCCGTTTACAATACCTAGGTTTCAAAATGGCGCTTTAAACACAAAGTTATTGGTATTTTGAACACTCAGTGCTGAAAATAGTGGGCAGGATAACGTGACATCATCGGCGAATAAAAGATATAACTTTTAGAACGTTATGAAACTGCCTACATGCTCCCTAATTAACCCCTTCACTGCTGGGCATAAAACACGCCTTCTAATTACCAAAAAGCAATGCCAAAGCCATATAAGTCTGCTATAATGGTATGTCTGGCACACAGTGTTGGGGCAAGGGTCCGTCTGACCACTGATACCTGTTAGGAATTATCCTGGGGCAATATTGGAAGATGAGTCTTGGAGGAAAGCAGTGACCTTCTCGGACGTCCGGGGAAACAATTACCAAAATAACACACACAGGCAGGTTATCATTAGCAAATGTTCCGTTTATTCTGGGACCAAAAGCACAATATATAGACATGGATACACGTGGGCATTTCTGGTGCGTAACATCATCTTATTGGCTAAGCATAATACAGTAATATATTTCCTAATGGCCTTATTTGGCATGCAGCATAACATATATGAAAAAAGAACAGACATGAAGAAGAGAAAAAAATGTATATTTTACAGCTTACAGGAAATAATGTAGGTGGGTAACATTTGTAACAGTTGTGGTTTTGGCTTACAAAAAGCACCTAAGTTTGTTTGGCTTTGAAAAAAGTACCTTGCTTCCTGTTGAAACACAGACAGATCAGCAACTGAAATTTGCAAATGTAACTGATATTACGAATGGAGTGCAGAAAAAATGATATTACGAATGGAGTACAGAAAAAATACATCAGTGCATAACATTATAGATAATGTAAAATAAGTACATAGGTAAAGTGTGCAACACAAATAAGTGATGTTCCCTGACAATACCTGGTCTGCAAAGCATGGTCAGGGCAGGTATATCACCTACACTGCACACTGTGAAGCGGGCGTAACCCTTACACTACCTGATCGATACAACATCATACCTGATGTTTTAAAGCACGTTATTCCAAACAATTTAGGAATGTTAGGTGATTTATGCCCTTTGTGGATTAAAACCAGACTCTGCATCAACTATGTAATTTTCCATGGGAGTTTTGCCATGGATCCCCCTCCGGCATGCCACAGTCCAGGTGTTAGTGCCCTTGAAACTACTTTTCCATCACTATTGTGGCCAGAAAGAGTCCCTGTGAGTTTTAAAATTTGCCTGCCTATTGAAGTCTATGGCGGTTCGCCCGGTTCGCAAACTTTTGTGGAAGTTCGAGTTCTCCGTTCGCAAACCGAAATTTTTAGGTTCACGACATCACTAGTGGGGGACCAATAAAAACATTTTTAACAATATTCATCATTTCTAAACACTAACATTTTTCATACCAAGGCTGAGTTTTAGCGTGAGAACATATCATTTTAAAAGGTACATTACATGCTTTAATATTAAACATGTAAAAAACTGATGAATTAAGCTAACTTATTTTCTATGTTCTTTGAGATGCAGCATAGGGGTAAGTGAAACTTAACTTTTCCTTTAAGACCAAAATAAATCTTAAAGCACATAACGTCTTTTTCTTCACAAGAAGTCCACTTCAAAAACATAGTAGATTCCTAGATATGACAATATTGATTTCCAGGAAACTCATATTACAATACTGGGTTAAAAATAAAGAACCACCATTTAAAAAACTAGTGCTAGCCATGCATGCCCAGTTACTTGTAGAACAAACTGATGTACATGGCCACTTAAACGCAAGGATTGAGTCGTTCATAAAGAAATGGGAACCCTTCCTTTTACATATATCCATACATTTAAGAAACAGAATTCTACTAGCCTTTCAATATTCATGTTCACTGAAAACCTACAGGGTAGGTGGTGTACTACTTCACTATAACATGCATAAGACACAAACCACAACCTTTACCAGGAGAAAGCTGGTGGGGCACAGATGGAAGCGCACACCCAACAAAGTCGGGAAAAAGTAAAACTATCTTTCCTTTTCCCTTGCTAAATGGTTTACAATGTCAACCTTTGGTATTTCTGGAACCTGAACTAAGAAATGTAGCCTAATCTACCTCTTATAAGGACCCCACAACCACACGTGATGACTTTGGACATACCATATGGACTTAATTCATCAAGGCTGGTCCTCACTTTAACTTAAGCAACATTTTCACAACAAACACTACCAGCGTATTTGCACTAATGTTTAGTTATATTTAGTTAGTAGTACTGATATTTTTGTTTAGAAAACTGGAGCTTAGGGATCTCAGAGGCCTAAATTTTGTAACCAAGACATGCAATCCCAACTAGAGTATATTTTCATTAGCATTGCAAGTAATGACTGTACTTGATGTATTTAACACTGCATTTTGACCTATGAAGGCACATGTGTTGATGCCTGAGCACCTTTGAAAAATAGTTATAAAAAGTACAATTTAACTAGCTAACCCAAAAACAGTCTTATATTAATCAATACAACAGCAATGAGTACAATATAGCTAAACTTAAAATACAATTTCTAAAATATTTTAAAGTAACTTAAAATTAATTTGAGTATTAAATACAGAACCCCTTTTCCTTCAATAGTAAATTCTCTCAATGCTAATATAATTATTATCTAGAACAGTGTTTCCCAACCGCAGTCCTCAAGTACCCCCAACAGTTCTGGTTTTCATTATAGCTGAACTAGAGCAAAGGTGAAATAATCAGCTGATGGATGAGAGCAGGTTGGTTATTGATCAGCTGATTACTTCACCTGTGCACTGGTTCAGCTATAATGAAAACCAGGCCTGTTGGGGGTACTTGAGGACCGCGGTTGGGAAACACTGATCTAGAAGATAAAGTTATTACATAGTCACTTCATAGTTAGTATATGTGCTAGACATCAGATGATTACCTCATAAGTATGAGATAATCATCTGATGTCTAGCACATATACTAACTATGAAGTGATGATAAATGATAAATGCCGACAGCGTATGCTGCCTGCATTTAGCCAGGTCAAGCAGACATGATTCCTACATGATTTGCTTTAAACAGGAAAGCTGGGAATAATGGAATTCTGAGGCCTCTGGGGATTCAAATAGTTAATATACATCAGTACTGTATATATGTACCAATAAATAAGTATTTATTGGTACATTTATACAGTACTGATGTATATTAACTATTTGAATATTATATACACAAGATTTTTCATGTAGAATCACAATTTTATATTAAATATATTATAATTTACCTTTTACAGGAAATCTTTGAAGGTAGTTACATCAGGAGATTCTAATCTTTGGAGACAGTTACAGATTTTTTTAGCTAAATTTTTACATATATGGATGATCCCACAATTTATCTGACAGTTCCCACATTTGAGCTAACGCCTTTATAGAATCATGTCTGTTTACACTAAGGGGTAGATTTATTAAGCATCGGATGCTGCTTCCTACCACCACTCACCTGAAACGTAAGTTAAGAAGCATTGGTCGTAAAACCGCTGCACCATAACTTCTCCACCTTTTAGGTGGCGGACTGAAATCATTCCGATCCGATCGGGATGATTGACACCCCCTGCTAGAGGACGATTGGCCACCGGGGAGCAGGGTGCGGCATTGCACAAGCATTTCACTAGATATGCTTTTGTAATGATAAATGCCGACAGCTTATGCTGTCTGCATTTAGCCAGGTCGAGCAGACATGATTCCTACATGATTTGCTTTAAACAGGAAAGCTGGGAATAATGCCTTTAATATATTTTTCGAAGAAGTGCTTATTCCACCACACTTTATCCTGTCTGTAGTATCTGATAATTTAAAGGGACACTGAACCCACATTTTTTTTCTTTCGTGATTCAGATAGAGCATTAAATTTTAAGCAACTTTCTAATTTACTCCTATTATCATTTTTTCTTCTTTCTCTTGCTATCTTTATTTTAAAAGCAGGAATGTAAATCTTAGCAGCAATCCCATTTTAGGTTCAGCACCATGGATAGTGCTTGCTTATCGGAGGCTTACATTTACCCACCAATAAGCAAGCATAACCCAGGTTCTCAATAAAAAAAATGGGCCGGCTCCTATGCATCACATTCCTGCTTTTTAAATAAAGATACCAAGAGAACAAAGAAAAATTGATAATAGGAGTAAATTAGAAAGTTGCTTAAAATTGCATGCTCTATCTGAATCATGAAATCATTCACGTCTGTCAATCTTTTTTGGTGTCTGTTTTGTCTATCTGTTTCATATTCCATATTTTGTATTTGTAAGTGTGCTCTATCAAAAATAAACCTATTGCTAGGTCATAGAAAAGGTTCAATTTTTGCATAAGAGGTTTGATAGCACCAATTAGTTACCATGGTCTATTACCATTCAAATTACAGTGCTATGTATCAATTAATAGCATTTCCCAAATTCAGTTATAGTAACTGAACAAAAAAGTGATACACTCTTGTTTGACTCATAAGACTGTAATGTGCCATATATGCATGTACATCATAAGTGAATTAAAACGTAAAACTGGCAGTAAATCAGTCAATACCACTCCTATGATCAAAATTAAATATAAATAATAGTTGGAGCCCTTGCAGTGAGGAAATATAATGTTTAATTAATATAGAGCAGCAAATTGGAACAGCCAATAGAATGCAAGCTCAATCTATCAGCCAATCGGAATCTAAGGGACGCCATCTTGGATGACGTCACTTAAAGGAACCATCATTTAGTAAGAAGACTTCGTTGGAAGAGGATGCTCCGCGCCGGATGTCTTGAAGATGGACCCGCTCTGCGCCGGATGGATGAAGATAGAAGATGCTGTCTGGATGAAGACTTCTGCCAGTCTGGAGGACCACTTTGCCCGACTTGGATGAAGACTTCTCCCGGCTTCGTTGAGGACTTTGGCCCGGCTTAGATAAAGACTTCTCCTGGGAAGTCGATCTTCAGGGGGTTAGTGTTAGGTTTTTTTAAGGGTGTATTGGGTGGGTTTTATTTTTAGTTTAGGGACTTTGGGCTTGCAAAAGAGATAACTGCCCTTTTAAGGGCAATGCCCATCTAAATGCCCTTTTCAGGGCAATGGGGAGCTTAGGTTTTTTTAGTTAGTATTTTATTTGGGGGGTTGGTTGTGTGGGTGGTGGGTTTTTTCTGTTGGGGGGGTTGTTTGTATTTTTTTTTTCCAGGTAAAAGAGCTGATTACTTTGGGGCAATGCCCGCAAAAGGCCCTTTTAAGGGCTATTGGTAGTTACATTTAGGCTAGGGTTTTTTTTTTATTTTGGGGGGCTTTTTTTATTTTGATAGGGCTATTAGATTAGGTGTAATTAGTTTAAATATCTTGTAATTTGTTTATTATTTTCTGTAATTTGGGGGGGTGTACTTTAGCTAATTTAATTTATTTAATTGTATTGAAATTAGGGAATTTATTTAATTGTAGTGTAGTGTTAGGTATTATTATAACTTAGGTTAGGTTTTATTTTACAGGTACTTTTGTATTTATTTTAGCTAGGTAGTTAATAAATTGTTAATAACTATTTAATAACTATTCTACCTAGTTAAAATAAATACAAACTTGCCTGTAAAATAAAAATAAACCCTAAGCTAGCTACAATGTAACTTTTAGTTATATTGTAGCTAGCTTAGGGTTTATTTTATAGGTAAGTATTTAGTTTTAAATAGGAATAATTTAGTTAATGATAGGAATTTTATTTAGACTTATTTAAGTTATATTTAAGTTAGGGGGTGTTAGGGTTAGACTTAGATTTAGGGGTTAATAACTTTAATATAGTGGCGGCGACATTGGGGGCTGCAGATTTAGGGGTTAATAAATATAATGTACGTGTCGGCGATGTTGGGGGCAGCAGATTAGGGGTTCATAAATATAATGTAGATGGGGGCGGTGTCCGGAGCGGTAGGTTAGGGGTTAATAAATATAATGCAGGTGTCTGCGATGTCGGGGGCGGCAGATTAGGGTTAATAAGTGTAAGATTAGGGGTGTTTAGACTCAGGGTTCATGTTAGGGTGTTAGGTGTAGACATAACTTTTATTTCCCCATAGGAATCAATGTGGCTGCGTTAAGGAGTTTTACGCTGCTTTTTTGCAGGTGTTAGACTTTTTCTCTGCCGGCTCTCCCCGTTGATTCCTATGGGGAAATCGTGCACGAGCACATACGACCAGCTCACCGTTGACTTAAGCAGCGCTTGTATTGTAGTGCGGTAATGAGCAAAATTTTGCTCAATGCTCATTTCTTGCCTTTTAACAACAGGTTTCTGAAAACTCGTAATACCAGCGCTGCATGTAAGTGAGCGGTGAGGGAAAACTGCTCGTTAGCACCGCATAGCCTCTAACGCAAAACTTGTAATCTAGGTGATAGTTTTCATACTATGTATGTATGTATGTATATATATTTATATATCACATAATTATATAGAGGAATTTAATATATTTAGTAGAATGGCATTCTATTTGGTTACACCAGTGCTTTCCAAACTGTGTGTCGGGACACACTAGTGTGTCGGCAGCAGTGTATAGGTGTGTCCCTGCTTCAGCACAAATTTTTTTTATAAAATTTTTTTTTGGTTTCTGACTTTCCGCCTGCCTGCTACGCATATCACATGGTTGACACGTGATTGATACCTAGGGGGACACAGATCATCTTAACCTATTGGCGCAGCTCAGTGGGATCTGAAACCATTAGCGGCACATTGGCTCCTGACTGCACATGTAGTCTCCTTAATCGGCTCGTGACTGCATGTATAGTCAGTGAGTGGGACAGCAGTGTGTATGCAGCGCAGGCAGTAGTCAGTCGGACTCGCAGAGCTCTGAGGGCGGCAGCTTAAACGCTGAGCTGAAGTCAGTGGGGGGGTTTTTTGTAGCTAGCTCCCAGTACTGCATTGCTGCGCCTGCTCTTGATATATGGATAGGAAGTTAAAGCTTAAAAATGCTTGATGATGAAATGCGAGTGTCTTTATCTAATATTCCACCAAATATTCAGAAACTGTGTTCATCCCATCAACCTCATACATCCCATTAAAATATTAAGTAGCTATTGGTGTTATTAAACTTTTTTTAATTCTTGCACATACATACTGTTACTTAAATACATTTCGTTATTATATAATTTATGTGTCTGTATCTCTTAAAACAAGTTTTGCTAGTACAACTGAATTACTGTGTCACGAAATGATGTAGGTCTAAAAAGTGTGTCACCAACATGAAAAGTTTGGAAAGCTCTGGGTTACACATTCACTGTTTATATCTATTTATTTAAATTGTCATTGGGGATATACAATTTTTTTTTTGTACTGAACACTCACTTGCATTGTTATGTATCGTAGTCATTATTTTTCTAAAACGCATGGATTTCCATATAATTATCTGGACAGAGACAAAACGGAATTTGAGAAGTGCGCCGACTTTTATAACTTCTGATTGGATCCTATACAACATGTGATCCGCAATGAATAAAGAACCACATGGAAATCTATACTCATCTACCATTGGACAAGAAAATCATTCTTCCGAATGAATATCACTTTAAGTGACGTCATTCAAGATGGCATCCCTTAGATTCCTATTGGCTGATAGAATTTTATCAGCCAATCGGAATTAAGGTAGAAAAAATCCTATTGGCTGATCCAATCAGCCAATAGGATTGAGCTGGCATTCTATTGGCTGTTCCAATCAGCCAATAGAATGCAAGCTCAATCCTATTGGCTGATCCAATCAGCCAATAGGATTGAAGTTCAATCCTATTGGCTGATCCAATCAGCCAATAGGATTTTTTCTACCTTAATTCCGATTGGCTGATAGAATTCTATCAGCCAATCGGAATCTAAGGGACGCCATCTTGGATGACGTCACTTAAAGTGATATTCATTCGGAAGAAGACGTCGTTTGAAGAGGATGCTCCACGCCGGATGTCTTGAAGATGGAGCCGCTCCGCGTCGGAAGGATGAAGATAGAAGATGCCGTCTGGGTGAAGACTTTTGCCCGTCTGGAGGACCACTTCTGCCGGCTTCGTTGAGGACATCTTGCCGCTTGGATGAAGACTTCTCCCGGTAAGTGAATCTTCGGGGGTTAGTGTTAGGATTTTTTTAAGGGTGTATTGGGTGGGTTTATTTTTTAGGTTAGGGAATTTGGACCTGCAAAAGAGCTAAATGCCCTTTTAAGGGCAATGCCCATTCAAATGCCCTTTTCAGGGCAATGGGGAGCTTAGGTTTTTAAGTTAGGTTTTTATTTTGGGGGTTGGTTGTGTGGGTGGTGGGTTTTACTGTTGGGGGGTTGTTTGTATTTTATTTTACAGGTAAAAGAGCTGATTTATTTGGGGCAATGCCCTGCAAAAGGCCCTTTTAAGGGCTATTGGTAGTTTAGTTTAGGCTAGGGTTTTTTTTAAATTTTGTGGAGGCTTTTTTATATTGATAGGGCTATTAGATTAGGTTAATTAGTTTAAATATCTTATAACTTATTTTTTTATTTTGTGTAATTTAGTGGGGTTTTTTGTATTTTAGGTAATTGTATTTAATTTATGTAATTGATTTAATTGTAGTGTAAGGTTAGGTTTTATTTTACAGGTAAATTTGTATTTATTTTAGCTAGGTAGTTAGTAAATAGTTAATAACTATTTTGTAACTATTCTACCTAGTTAAAATAAATATAAACTTGCATGTAAAATAAAAAATAAACCCTAAGCTAGCTACAATGTAACTATTAGTTATATTGTAGCCAGCTTAGGGTTTATTGTACAGGTATTTAGTTTTAAATAGGAATTTAGTTATTAATAGTAGGTTTTATTTCGATTTATTTGAATTATATTTAAGTTAGGGGGTGTTAGGGTTAGATTTAGGTTTAGGGGTTAATAAATTTAGTATAGTGGCGGCGATGTTAGGGGTGGCAGATTAGGGGTTAATAATATTTAACTAGTGTTTGTGATGCCGGAGTGTGGCGGTTTAGGGGTTAGTATGTTTATTATAGTAGCGGCAATGTCCAGAGCGGCAGATTTGGGGTTTATAAGTAATAATGTAGGCGTTGGCGATGTCGTGTGCGGCAGATTAGGGGTTAATAAGTGTAAGATTAGGGGTGTTTAAACTCGGGGTTCATGTTAGGGTGTTAGGTGTAAACATAAATTTACTTTCCCCATAGGAATCAATGGGGCTGCATTACTGAGCTTTACGCTGCTTTTTTGCAGGTGTTAGACTTTTTTTCAGCCGTCTCTCCCCATTGATGTCTATTGGGATATCGTGCACGAGAATGTAAAACCAGCTCACCGCAGCTTTCAGCAGCGCTGGTATTGGAGTGCGGTATGGAGCACAATTTTGCTCTACGCTCTTTTCTTACCTGATAACTCCGGGTTTTTGTAAACCTGTAATACCAGCGCTGTAGGGAAGTGAGCACCGCACCCCTCATAATGCAAAACTCGTAATCTAGCCATATGTTTTAAACTTTGTGTAAACAGATATGATTGTATAAAGGGGTTAGCTCAAATGTGCAAACTGTCAGATGAATTGTGGGAGAAAACTGAAATATCATCCATATTTTATATGATTTATGTATAAGGAAATTAATTCGCTAAAATTGTAAAAATGTAGCTCAGAAAATCTGTAACACTGTCTCAAAAGATTAAAATCTCCTGATGTAACTTCCTTCAAAGGTCTCCGGCATAGAGAAGAGGAAGTTAAAGGGACAATCTACACCAGAATTTTTATTGTTTAAAAAGATAGATAATTCCTTTATTACCCATTACCTAGTTTTGCATAACCAACACAGTTATATAAATACACTTTTTATTTTATATTTCAGTTCTTTTGACAGACATCCATTTTAGCCAATCAGAACTGGCTCACTAGAACTCCACGTGCATGAGCACAGTGTTATCTATATGACACACATGAACTAACACCCTCTAGTGGTGAAAAACCGTCACAATGCCCTGAAAGAAGAGGAGGCCTTCAAGGGCTTAGAAATTAGCATATGAACCTCCTAGGTTTAGCTTTCAACTAAGAATGCCAAGAGAACAAAGCAAAATTGGTGATAGAAGTAAATTGGAAAATTGGTTAAAATTACATTCTCTATCTGATTCATGAAAGTTTATTTTGGACTAGACTGTCCCTTTAACAAAATAAAACAAAATAGTCCCCCTCAATATACACACGAGAGCATCCTGATGTATTATCTAAATTATTCAATATATTTTAGCCACACTGGATACAGGAACTGATCTAGGAAGAACACCCTGGTGTACTGGAGACATGGGTCTTTGGGAACTTATGTCTACAGGGACAATGAACCATTTCACGTTTGGGAGTGGATTAATAGTGATGTCGCGAACAGTTCACCGGAGAACAGTTCCCGGCGATCTTAGCTTGTTCGCGTTCGCCGCGGCGGCCGAACATATGCGATGTTCGATCCGCTCCCTATTCGTCATCATTGAGGAAACTTTGACCCTGTATCTCACAGTCTGCAGACACATTTGAGCCAATCAGCAGCAGACACTCCCTCCCAGACCCTCCCAGCTCATGGACAGCAGCCATTTTAGATTCATTACGATCCTGCATTCTTAGTGAGAGGAGGGTTAGTGCTGCTGCTGGTGATTTTATAGGGAAATTGATAGCTAGGCTAGTGTATTCAGTGTCCACTACAGTCCTGAAGGAATCATCTAAACTCTGCTGTAAGGACAGCACCCCAAAAAGCCCTTTTTAGGGCTAGAACGTCAGTCTTTTTTTTTTTAATCTAATTGCATTTGCCTGCCTGTCAGCCTGTGTGTGAGGCTCACAGCATATACTGTGATTAATTGCTCTGTGCCACCACTGATATCTGGTGTGACATTAGTGTAAATTTAAAAAAAAAAATTTTTACATCAGTTTGCTAGTGTAATCTAATTTCATTTTCCATCAGGCCCGTGTGTCAGGCCCACAGCATATACTGTGATTAATTGCTCTATGCCACCACTGATATCTGGTGTAACATTAGTGTAAATTTAAAAAAAAAAAAAACTTTTACATCAGTTTGCTAGTGTAATCTAATTTCATTTTCCATCAGGCCTGTGTGTCAGGCCCACAGCATATACTGTGATTAATTGCTCTGTGCCACCACTGATATCTGGTGTAACATTAGTGTAAATTTTAAAAAAAAAAACTTTTACATCAGTTTGCTAGTGTAATCTAATTTCATTTTCCATCAGGCCTGTGTGTCAGGCCCACAGCATATACTGTGATTAATTGCACTGTGCCACCACTCCAATCTGGTGTAACATTAGTGTAAATTAAAAAAAAAAAACTTTTACATCAGTTTGCTAGTGTAATCTAATTTCATTTTCCATCAGGCCTGTGTGTCAGGCCCACAGCAAATACTGTGATTAATTGCTCTGTGCCACCACTCCTATCTGGTGTAACATTAGTGTAAATTTAAAAAAAACTACTTTTACATCAGTTTGCTAGTGTAATCTAATTTCATTTTCCATTAGTCCTGTGTGCCAGGCTCACAGCATATACTGTGATTAATTGTCTGTGCCACCACTCATATCTGGTGTAACATTAGGGTAAATTTTAAAAAAAAACTTTTACATCAGTTTGCTAGTGTAATCTAATTTCATTTTCCATCAGGCCTGTGTGTCAGGCCCACAGCATATACTGTGCCTAATTGGTCTGTTTTCCACCACTCATATCTGGTGTAACATTAGTGTAATTTTTTTTTATAAAAAACTTTTACATCAGTCTGCTAGTGTAATCTAATTGCAGTTGCCAGGCCAGCCTGCCACTGCCAGCCTCAGTGCCACCACTCATTTCTGGTGTAACATTAGTGTAAATTTTTTTTAATTTTTTTTTTACATCAGTCTGCTAGTGTTAATTTTAGTTGCCAGGCCAGCCTGCCACTAGTGCCAGTCTGTGTGTGTCAGGATCCCAGCATATACTGTGCCTACTTCCATCCTCAGTGCCACCACTCATATCTGTTGTAACATTAGTGTAACTTTTAAAAAAAAAAACTTTTACATCAGTCTGCTAGTGTTATTTAATTTTAGTTGCCAGGCCAGCCTGCCACTAGTGCCATCCTGTGTGTCAGGCTCTCAGCATATACTGTGCTCACTTCCATCCTCAGTGCCACCACTTCTATCTGTTGTAACATTAGTGTAAATTTTGTAAAAAAAAACTTTTACATCAGTCTGCTAGTGTTATTTAATTTTAGTTGCCAGGCCAGCCTGCCACTAGTGCCATCCTGTGTGTCAGGCTCCCAGCATATACTGTGCCTACTTCCATCCTCAGTGCCACCCCACCACTCCTATCTGTTGTAACATTAGTGTAAATTTTTTAATTTTTTTTTTTTTACTTCAGTCTGCTAGTGTTATTTAATTGCAGTTGCCTGCCTGCCAGCGTGTGTGCCAGGCCCACTTTCCAACTAGTGCCACCAATCATATTTGTTATAACAGTAGTGTAAATATTTAAAAAAAAACTTTTTTGACTGTGAAACATCAGTCTGTTAGTGTAATGTAATTGAAGTTGCCTGTCTGCCAGCGTGTGTGCCAGGCCCACTTGCCAAGTTAGTGGCACCACTCATATTTGTTGTAACAGTAGTGTAAATATTTAAAATAAAAACTTTTTTGACTGTGAAACATCAGTCTGCTAGTGCAATCGAATTGCAGTTGCCTGCCTGCCAGCCAGCGTGTGTGCCAGGCCCACTTGCCAACTAGTGCCACCAATCATATTTGTTATAACAGTATTGTAAATATTTAAAAAAAAAAACTTTTTTGACTGTGAAACATCAGTCAGCTAGTGTAATCTAATTGCAGTTGCCTGCCTGCCAGCGTGTGTGCCAGGCCCTCTTGCCAACTACTGCCACCAATCATATTTGTTATAACAGTAGTGTAAATATTTTTTAAAAAAAACTTTTTTGACTGTGAAACATCAGTCTGTTAGTGTAATCTAATTGAAGTTGCCTGCCTGCCAGCGTGTGTGCCAGGCCCACTTGCCAAGTTAGTGGCACCACTCATATTTGTTGTAACAGTAGTGTAAATATTTAAAATAAAAACTTTTTTGACTGTGAAACATCAGTCTGCTAGTGCAATCGAATTGCAGTTGCCTGCCTGCCAGCCAGCGTGTGTGCCAGGCCCACTTGCCAACTAGTGCCACCGATCATATTTGTTATAACAGTATTGTAAATATTTAAAAAAAAAAAATTTTGACTGTGAAACATCAGTCAGCTAGTGCAATTTAATTGCAGTTGCCTGCCTGCCAGCGTGTTTGCCAGGCCCACTTGCCAACTAGTGCCACCACTCATATTTGTTATAACAGTAGTGTAAATATTTAAAAAAAAAACTTTTTTGACTGTGAAACATCAGTCTGCTATTGTAATCTAATTGAAGTTGCCTGCCTGCTAGCGAGTGTGCCAGGCCCACTTGCCAAGTTAGTGGCAACACTCATATTTGTTGTAACAGTAGTGTAAATATTTTAAATAAAAACTTTTTTGACTGTGAAACATCAGTCTGCTAGTGCAATCGAATTGCAGTTGCCTACCTGCCAGCGTGTGTGCCAGGCCCACTTGCCAACTAGTGCCACCAATCAGATTTGTTATAAGAGTATTGTAAATATTTAAAAAAAAAAAAACTATTTTGACTGTGAAACATCATTCAGCTAGTGTAATCTAATTGCAGTTGCCTGCCTGCCAGCGTGTGTGCCAAGCCCACTTGCCAACTAGTGCCACCAATCATATTTGTTATAACAGTAGTGTAAATATTTAAAAAAAAAATTGCACTGTGAAACATCAGTCTGCTAGTGTAATCTAATTGAAGTTGCCTGCCTGCCAGCGTGTGTGCCAGGCCCACTTGCCAACTACTGCCACCAATCATATTTGTTGTAACAGTAGTGTAAATATTAAAAAAAAAACTTTTTGGACTGTGAAACATCAGTCTGCTATTGTAATCTTATTGCATTTGCCTGCCTGCCAGCGTGTGTGCCAGGCTCACTTGCTAAGTTAGTGGCACCACTCATATTTGTTGTAACAGTAGTTTAAATATTTAAAAAATAAACATATTTGACTGTGAAACATCAGTCTGCTTTTTTGTGTCAGGCTCACAGCGTATACTTTGCCCACTTGCTCAGTGCCACCACTCATATCTGGTTTATTAGTAGTGTAAGTGTACATTAAAAAAAAATAAACTTTTTGGATTGTGAAACATCAGTCTGCTTTTTTTGTGTCAGGCTCACAGCATATACTGTGCCCACTTGCCCAGTGGCACCACTCATATTTTGTTTAATAGTAGTGTAAGTCTACATTTAAAAAAAAAATGACAGGCAGAGGCAGGCCACCCCGCAGGTGCCATCGTGGACGTGGTGCTGTGATTCCCTTTGACCCTACAATAATTCACAGTGTTCAGAGGCCACGTGCCATGAACGCGAAAAGTTCTGAGGAGGACCTAGTTAAATGGCTAACACAGGACACCCAATCTTCTACAGCTTCCGCTCCTAACCTTGACGCACCATCCACCTCCAGCTTAGCTTCGGGCACCTCTCAAGTGACCAGTGCCACTCGCCCGCCTGCCGCCACCACCAACACTAGCACCACAGCCGCTTCACTTGATCTGTCAGAGGAGTTATTGACACATCAGTTGGAAGAAATTAGTAATGCGCAACCATCATTGACAGAGGATGTAGATAACAGTGATATGTCTCAGTCAGGCAGCATTACAGACATGGACGTACGGTGTGATGATGATGGTGATGTTGTACCCGCTGCTGCTTCCTTTTTTGATTTGTCAGATACAAGTGAAGCGGTTGATGATGACGCCTCCGTGGATGTCACGTGGGTGCCCGCTAGAAGAGAAGAAGAAGAGGGGGAAAGTTCAGATGGGGAGACAGAAAGGAGGAGGAGGAGACGAGTTGGAAGCAGGGGGTGGTCATCGCAAGGAGCTAGTGGCACAGTCAGACAGCATGCATCAGCACCCGGGGTCAGCCAGACAGCACGAAAATCAACGCATGCTGTTGCCACCACCAGAATGCCGTCATCGCAGAGCTCAGCAGTGTGGGATTTTTTTGTGTGTCTGCCTCTGACAACAGCGATGCCGTTTGCAACCTGTGCCAAAAGAAACTGAGTCGTGGGAAGTCCAACACCCACCTAGGTACAACTGCTTTGCGAAGGCACATGGTCTCACATCACAAACGCCGATGGGATGAACACATGAGTAGAAGCAGCACACAAACTCAAAGCCGCCATCCTCCTCCTGGTTCAGCATCTTCAGCCACGTCAACCACTGCTGTCCTCCTTGCCCCCTCTCAACCATCCGCCACTCAGTCTCTCTTACGTAGCAGTTCCTGGTCATCTGCCCACAGTCAGGTGTCTGTCAAGGACATGTTTGAGTGTAAGAAGCCAATGTCCCAAAGTCACCCCCTTGCCCGGCGTCTGACAGCTGGCTTGTCTGAACTCTTAGCCCGCCAGCTTTTACCATACAAGCTTTTGGAGTCTGAGGCGTTCAAAAAATTTGTATCTATTGGGACACCTCAGTGGAAGGTACCCGGCCGAAATTTCTTTTCACAAAAGGCAATCCCCAACCTGTACTCGATTGTGCGAAAGGAAGTAATGGCATGTCTGGCACACAGCGTTGGGGCAAGGGTCCATCTGACCACTGATAGCTGGTCTGCAAAGCATGGTCAGGGCAGGTATATCACCTACACTGCGCATTGGGTAAACCTGCTGACGGCTGACAAGCATGGAATGCGTGGCTCTGCAGAGGAGTTGGTGACACCGCCACGACTTGCAGGCAGGCCTGCTGCTACCTCCTCTACTCCTCCTACTCCATCCTCTTCCATAACCTCTTCCTCGGCTGAGTTCTCTTCTGCTGCTGCATCTTGCTCCACATCAACAGCACCCCCCCAGCTCCCCAGGTACTATTCAACATCCCGGATACGGCAGTGTTACGCCGTCTTGGGGTTGACTTGCCTGAAAGCCGAGAGTCACACTGCACCAGCACTCCTGTCCACCCTGAACGCACAGGTGGATCAGTGGCTGACTCCGCACCAACTGGAGATTGGCAAAGTTGTTTCTGACAACGGAAGTCATTTGGTGGCGGCATTGAAATTGGGCAAGTTGACACATGTGCCATGCACGGCACATGTGTGTAATCTGATTGTACAACGCTTTGTGCATAAGTAAGGCTTACAGGACGTCCTGAAGCAGGCCAGGAAGGTGTGTGGCCATTTCAGGCGTTCCTACACGGCCATGGCGCACTTGTCAGATATCCAGCGGCGAAACAACCTGCCAGTGAGGCGCTTGATTTGCGACAGCCCGACACTTTGGAATTCAACACTCCTAATGTTCGACCGCCTGCTCCAACAAGAAAAAGCTGTTAATGAGTATTTGTATGACCAGGGTGCTAGGACAGCCTCTGGGGAGCTGGGGATTTTTTTGCCATGTTACCGGATGCTCATGCGTAATGCCTGTAGGCTTATGCGTCCTTTTGAGGAGGTGACAAACCTAGTCAGTCGCACCGAAGGCACCATCAGCGACATCATACCATTTGTTTTCTTCCTGGAGCGTGCCCTTCGAAGAGTGCTGGATCAGATGAGCGTGAAGAGGAAGAGTTGTGGTCTCCATCACCACCAGAAACAGCCTTATCAGCATCGCTTGCTGGACCAGCGGCAACGCAGGAAGAGGATTGTGAGGAAGAGGAGTCAGAGGAGGAATGTGGCTTTGAGGAGGAGGAGGAAGACCAAGCACAACAGGAATCCCAGGGTGGTCGTTGTTGTCACCTATCTGGTACCCGTGGTGTTGTACATGGCTGGGGGGAAGAAGATACCTTCAGTGAGATCAGTGAGGACGAGAAACGGGACATGATTAGCTCGGCATCCAACCTTGTGCAAATGGGGTCTTTCATGCTGTCGTGCCTGTTGAGGGACCCTCGTATAAAAAAGCTGAAGGAGAACGACCTGTACTGGGTGTCCACGCTACTAGACCCCCGGTATAAGCATAAAGTTACTGAAATGTAACCGAATTCCCGCAAGTCGGAAAGGATGGAGCAGTTCAAAAATAAATTAAAAAGTATGCTTTACACAGCGTATAAGGGTGATGTCACAGCACAACGGGAATCTAACAGGGGAAGAGATGAAAGTAATCCTCCTCCTCCTCCCATGACCACGCCAGCAAGGACAGGACGCTTTACAGACGTGTTGTTGATGGAGGACATGCGGACCTTTTTAACTCCTATGCATCGCCACAGCCCTTCGGGATCCAGCCTCAGAGAAAGACTCAACCGACAGGTAGCAGACTACCTAGCATTAACTGCGGATCTCGACACTCTGAGGAGCGATGGACCCCTTGACTACTGGGTGTGCATGCTTGACCTGTGGCCTGAGCTATCCCAATTTGCAATCGAACTTCTGGCCTGCCCCGCTTCAAGTGTCCTGTCAGAAAGGACCTTCAGTGCAGCAGGAGGTATTGTCACTGAGAAGAGAAGTCGCCTAGGTCAAAAAAGTCTTGATTATCTCACCTTTATTAAAATGAATGAGGGATGGATCCTAAAGGGACTGACATTGTGCGATACATTAGAGTAAAAAAGGCCTGATGAGATGAGCTGCCTTGGGCTACAAATGGTACACATGCTGCTGTATTTTATCTTCGAATGCCAGATGACTTGCGTGACTTACCCGCCACCAACTAGGGTTCAAGCCGCAATGTTTTAGGGCACTTTCTAACCGTCAAACAAACATAAATTTTTCTGGCTGCTGCTACAGCAGCGGCTGCAACAATACCTAATTTTTCAGGCATTTTTACATGCCTAATTTTTCTGGCCTCTGGTACTGCACTGTGGCTACAAAACCCAAACCAAAAAAAAGGCACATAACAGTGATTAACCTGTTAAGAATAGTACTACTTAACACACCACTCATATCTGGTGGCACAGTAGATTGCACTCGCAGTGCCCCAAATTTGAAGTAGGAGGACCGACCAAGCATCTTTTTCCATCTCCCGGTTCCTAAAAATTATCTCCGGATTCCTAAAAACGATGCCATACCTGTACTCGATTGTGCAAAAGGAAGTCATGGCATATGGGGTCTTTCATGCTGTCGTGCCTGTTGAGGGTTGGGGACCCTCGTATAAAAAGGCTGAAGGAGAACAACCTGTACTGGGTGTCCAAGCATCTTTTTCCATCTCCCGGTTCCTAAAAATGATCTCCGGGTTCCTAAAATCGATGCCATACCTGTACTCGATTGTGCAAAAGGATGGCAAATGTGGTGTTTCATGCTGTTGTGCCTGTTGAGGGTCAGGGACCCTCGTATAAAAAGGCTGAAGGAGAATGACCTGTACTGGGTGTCCAAGCATCTTTTCCCATCTCCCGGTTCCTAAAAATTATCTCCGGGTTCCTAAAATCGATGCCATACCTGTACTCAATTGTTCAAAAGGATGGCATATGTGGTGTTTCATGCTGTTGTTTCTGTTGAGGGTCGGGGACCCTCGTATAAAAAGGCTGAAGGAGAACGACCTGTACTGGGTGTCCAAGCATCTTTTCCCATCTCCCGGTTCCTAAAAATTATCTCCTGGTTCCTAAAATCAATGCCATACCTGCACTTGATTGTTCAAAAGGATGGCATATGTGGTGTTTCATGCTGTTGTTTCTGTTGAGGGTCGGGGACCCTCGTATAAAAAGGCTTAAGGAGAACGACCCGTACTGGGTGTCCAAGCATCTTTTTCCATCTCCCGGTTCCTAAAAATGATCTCCGGGTTCCTAAAATCGATGCCATACCTGTACTCGATTGTGCAAAAGGATGGCACATGTGGTGTTTCATGCTGTTGTTTCTGTTGAGGGTCGGGGACCCTCGTATAAAAAGGCTGAAGGAGAACGACCTGTACTGGGTGTCCAAGCATCTTTTTCCATCTCCCGGTTCCTAAAAATTATCTCCGGGTTCCTAAAATCGATGCCATACTTGTACTCTCTTGTGCAAAAGGATGGCATATGTGGTATTTCATGCTGTTGTGCCTGTTGAGGGTCGGGGACCCTCGTATAAAAAGGCTGAAGGAGAACAACCTGTACTGGGTGTCCAAGCATCTTTTTCCATCTCCCGGTTCCTAAAAATGATCTCCGGGTTCCTAAAATCGATGCCATACCTGTACTCTATTGTGCAAAAGGATGGCACATGTGGTGTTTCATGCTGTTGTTTCTGTTGAGGGTCGGGGACCCTCGTATAAAAAGGCTGAAGGAGAATGACCTGTACTGGGTGTCCAAGCATCTGTTTCCATCTCCCGGTTCTTAAAAATTATCTCTGGGTTCCTAAAATTGATGCCATACCTGTACTCTATTGTGCAAAAGGATGGCATATGTGGTATTTCATGCTGTTGTGCCTGTTGAGGGTCGGGGACCTTCGTATAAAAAGGCTGAAGGAGAACGACCTGTACTGGGTGTCCAAACATCTTTTTCCATCTCCCGGATGTAGCGGTACTCCACTAGGGGGTCTCCCTTTCTCTGTCCAAACCCAGGGGTAGCCACCGGATAGTGGGACCAGAGATATAGTTGCTGAGACCAGGGTCAAGACAGCGGGTGTATCTCCCCCAGCTGGGCTGGTCTCAGTGGACTCCCAGTCAGGTAGCGTCCTCTCTGCCCTGCAGCTCTTTCTTGGCAGGTATCGTCCCCTCTGCCTGTCTGCTTCTAGGCAGGAATAAATCCCCCTGCCAGGCTGCTTCTTGGCAGGAATAGATCCCTCTGCCTCCAAATAGTTGGACCAGGGCTATCATGGCTGAGACCGGGGTCAAGCCAGCGACTGTATCTCCCCCAGCTGTGCTGGTCTGAGTGGGCTCCCAGGCAGGTAGCGTCCCCTCTGCCTGTCTGCTTCTAGGCAGGAATAGATCCCTCTGCCTCACTGCACACTTCCAGCAGGTAGCGTGCCCTCTGGTTTCTTATAGGCAGGAATCGATCCCTCTGCCGTGCTGCTCCTTTCAGCCAGGCCAGCTCTTTGCATACAGGCCCACAGACTCTGGAACAGATCTCTCTTGCAGGGAGAGGTGCAGCCAGAATACAGGGTCAGAACCTCTGCAACTGGTATACCTGAAAGAATCAGACAGCACAAAAAGGCAATCCTGGACCCCAACCTGTACTCGATTGCGCGAAAGGAAGTAACCTTACCATGGGTCCCAGACCGCACGTCTTTGTAATTCTCTGTCTGGGAAATTATATATCTTTCAAATGATCTATTTATCTATCTATCAATCGTATCTATCAAATGTATATTTCATCTATTGATCTATGCAATTCGTATCTATCAAATGTATATTGCATCTATTGATCTATGTAATTCGTATCTATCTGTCAGGGATTTGATCATTACAAGCCTGTCCCTTTAAATCTCACTCCTTTTACCCTATTTAAGGCCCCTCCTCTCTATGCTCCCTGCTTGGTAATTTGTATCAGTTGCTATAAGTGACTCCTGCCTAAGAAACCTAGCCCATTCCTCTGTCTAGGGGGATTTCATACCTGACTCTGTGAACCTCTGCTGAGTACTGCCACCCTCAGCTTCTCTGTGCCGGTATAACCGAATCTGCTCCTGCAGACATACCGGAACCAAACCGGAACCAAAAGTTCAGCTACAGTTTCCCCATTGTGCTACTCCGGGTGTGTATGACGTCACACCCGGCATCTCAGCGTTCTTCCAGCGCGTGTACCGCGCTCTCTCTCTCCTTCAAGGGTAATCATCTGCTGACATGCTGTTCCAGTAATACAACTTGGATTTGGTCTGTATATGTTAACTACCTTTGCAGGAAATTTGATTGACTCTCATGCTTGTTATTCTATTACCGCTACGCTAATTGACTGTTTGCTACCTCCATACTGCAAAATATCTTTACCTGCCATACTCATTGCATACTATCACGGATCTCTGCATGTCATTGTAACGCTTGCTGTTTTAACCTAGGTGACTGTTTTTGCTTATTAACACTTCAGCCTGCCATATCATCTACTATCTGCATATCCCAATATAACTACCTGTCTATCACCATCACCTCAACTGTTGCATTTATATACATTAACAACTTTGGACAAGGTTTTGTTATCAGCTTTAACTAATACATACTGTGGTTGTGCTTAGTACTTCATATTGTCTCCATACTCACTCCTTCCTAAACATTACTAGTTTAGCATATCACTCAAATTACATTGGGGGTTTTATTCTCTGCCTATGCTACACTATGGCATTTTGCATGACTGAGTGTGTGTGACTTCTACATATATTACCTGCCTACTGTGTATGTGTGACTTTTCTATCATATTTACATACATTTGTAATCCTGTGGAATACTCATCATATCTATCAGTAGATATATTTCTATCATATTTATCTGGTGATATCTATCTATCATATATCTGGTTGCGTGACAGCTCCATTTTCACTCTGTACCCTGCAGTAGTGACCCTCAGTTCAATGAGCATAACCGGATTCCTATAAGTTAGATCTGTGTGAATCCAAGGTTTGGTGTGAGGCTGAGTGGTCCTACAATAGTGGATACTAGGTACCAGAACTTTATTACATCATCTGTTCTAACATACAACACGTATCATTACACTATAAAATGTATATTGCATCTTTTGATCTATGTAATTCGTATCTATCAAATGTAAATTGCATCTTTTGATCCATGTAATTCGTATCTATCAAATGTATATTGCATCTTTTGATCTATGTAATTGGTATCTATCAAATGTATATTGCATCTATTGATCTATGTAATCTATGGATCTATCTATCAAATCTATCGATCTCGTGGCCGGACTGTTTTGTGACAGCCTCTTGTGTTTCGGCCAAATTTGAAGTAGGAGGACAGACCAAGCATCTTCTTCCATCTCCCTGTTCCGAAAATCAAGGCCATATAGACCTCCCCCAACAGGGGGAGTAACAGGTATTAAACTGCTAAGAATAGTACTACTTAGTACTTAACACACCACGGGTCCCAGACCGCACGTCTTGTAATTCTCTGTCAGGGAAATTATGTATCTATCAATCATATCAATCAAATATATATTGCATCTATTGATCTCTGTAATTCGGATCTATCAAATGTATATTGCATCTTTTGATCTATGTTATTCGTAGCTATCAAATGTATATTGCATCTTTTGATCCATGTAATTTGTATCTATCAAATGTATATTGCATCTTTTGATCTATGTAATTCATATCTATCAAATGTATATTGCATCTTTTGATCTATGTAATTCGTATCTATCAAATGTATATTGCATCTTTTGATCTATGTAATTCGTATCTATCAAATGTATATTGCATCTTTTGATCTGCCTTGCTGCTCCTTTCAGACAGGCCAGCTCTTTGCATACAAGCCCACAGACTCTGTAACAGATCTTTCTTGCAGGGAGAGGTGCAGCCAGAATGCAGGGTCAGAACCCCTGCAACTGGTATACTCGATTGTGCAAAAGGAAGTAACCTTACCATGGGTCCCAGAACTAGACCGCACGTCTTTGTAATTCTCTGCCTGGGAAATTATATATCTTTCAAATTAGCTATTTATCTATCAAATCTATCTAACTATCAATCATATCTATCAAATGTATATTGCATCTATTGATCTATGCAATTTGTATCTATCAAATGTATATTGCATCTATTGATCTATGTAATTCGTATCTATCAAATGTATATTGCATCTTTTGATCTATGTAATTTGTATCTATGAAATGTAAATTGCATCTTTTGATCTATGTAATTCGTATCTATAAAATGTATATTGCATCTTTTGATCTATGTAATTGGTATCTATCAAATGTATATTGCATCTTTTGATCTATGTAATTGGTATCTATCAAATGTATATTGCATCTATTGATCTATGTAATCTATGGATCTATCTATCAAATCTATCGATCTCGTGGCCGGACTGTTTTGTGACAGCCACTTGTGTTTCGGCCAAATTTGAAGTAGAAGGACAGACCAAGCATCTTCTTCCATCTCCCTGTTCCGAAAATCAAGGCCATATAGACCTCCCCCGATAGGGGGAGTAACAGGTATTAAACTGCTAAGAATAGTACTATTTAGTACTTAACACACCACGGGTCCCAGACCGCATGTCTTATTGTTATACTCTGTCAGGGAAATTATATAACTATCAATCGTATCAATCAAATATATATTGCATCTATTGATCTCTGTAATTTGTATCGATCAAATGTATATTGCATATTTTGATCTATGTAATTCGTATCTATCAAATGTATATTGCATCTTTTGATCTATGTAATTCGTATCTATCAAATGTATATTGAATCTTTTGATCCATGTAATTTGTATCTATCAAATGTATATTGCATCTTTTGATCTATGTAATTCCTATCTATCAAATGTATATTGCATCTTTTGATCTATGTAATTCGTATCTATCAAATGTATATTGCATCTTTTGATCTATGTAATTCGTATCTATCAAATGTATATTGCATCTTTTGATCTATGTAATTCGTATCTATCAAATGTATATTGCATCTTTTGATCTGCCTTGCTGCTCCTTTCAGGCAGGCCAGCTCTTTGTATACAGGCCCACAGACTCTGTAACAGATCTCTCTTGCAGGGAGAGGTGCAGCCAGAATGCAGGGTCAGAACCTCTGCAACTGGTATACTCGATTGTGCAAAAGGAAGTAAACTTACCATGGGTCACAGACCGCACGTCTTTGTAATTCTCTGTCTGGGAAATTATATATCTTTCAAATGAGCTATTTATCTATCAAATCTATCTAACTATCAATCGTATCTATCAAATGTATATTGCATCTATTGATCTATGCAATTCGTATCTATCAAATGTATATTGCATCTATTGATCTATGGAATTCGTATCTATCAAATGTATATTGCATCTATTGATCTATGGAATTCGTATCTATCAAATGTATATTGCATCTATTGATCTATGCAATTCGTATCTATCAAATGTATATTGCATCTATTGATCTATGGAATTCGTATCTATCAAATGTATATTGCATCTATTGATCTATGGAATTCGTATCTATCAAATGTATATTGCATCTTTTGATCTATGTAATTCGTATCTATCAAATGTATATTGCATCTATTGATGTAATTCGTATCTATCAAATGTATATTGCATCTTTTGATCCATGTAATTCGTATCTATCAAATGTATATTGCATCTTTTGATCTATGTAATTCGTATCTATCAAATGTATATTGCATCTATTGATCTATGTAATCTATGTATCTATCTATCAAATCTATCGATCTCGTAGTTGTGCAAATGGACTGTTTGCGGTTGTTTGCGGTGCGTTAAACGGGGAGTTTGGTCTGTCACTGTGAAGCGGGCGTAACCCTTACACTACCTGATCGATACAACATCATACCTGTTGTTTTAAAGCACGTTATTCCAAACAATTTAGGAATGTTAGGTGATTTATGCCCTTTATGGCTTAAAACCAGACTCTGCATCAACTATTTAATTTTCCATGGGAGTTTTGCCATGGATCCCCCTCCGGCATGCCACAGTCCAGGTGTTAGTCCCCTTGAAACAACTTTTCCATCACTATTGTGGCCAGAAAGAGTCCCTGTGGGTTTTAAAATTCGCCTGCCAATTGAAGTCAATGGCGGTTTGCCCGGTTCGCGAACATTTGCGGAAGTTCGCCATTCGCGAACGCAAAATTTTAGTTTCGCGACATCACTATTGATTAATACATGCTGGGTCAGTATACAAATATACAGACTCTATGTCTGTTCTGAATTTAGCAGAGGAGCTATTCTTAACTTGTAATATAACCAGGGGAAATTATACTATATTTAATATAAAATTGTGATTTTACATGAAATAACTTGTGTATATAATATTCATATAGTTAATATACATCAGTACTGTATAAATGTATCAATATAATATAAGATAATCATCTGATGTCTAGCACATATACTAACTATGAAGTGACTTATATGTAATAACTGTACCTTCTAGATAATAATTATATTAGCATTGAGAGAATGATTTACTTATTAAAGGAAAAGGGGTTCTGTATTTAATACTCATAAACTAATTTTAAGTTACTTTAGAATATTTTAGAAATTGTATTTAAAGTTTAGCTATATTGTACTCATTTCTGTTGTATTGATTAATATAAGACTGTTTTGGGTTAGCTAGTTAAATTGTACTTCCTGAAACACAATTAATCTGTGAATTGTAGTTAAGCATTTTTAATTGTAATATTCAGCCTATATTTGCTAACCAAACGTTAAGTAAGCCATATTGTGTATTTTTTTAATGTTACTGGCTAATTCTAAATTGTTCTAATAAATTTAAATTTTAATACTAACTATGAATTGACATATATGTAATAACTGTATTCATAATGGGTTAAAAACCAGTATGCTGAACCTAGAATAGTTTACAAATTGTATTTAGAATAAATTACATGTTTATTACATGTATCTGATGTACCAATGTATAAGCTTGATAGTACATAGGGATTAGAGCAGTGATTTTCAACGTTTTTTTTTGCCGTGGCACACTTTTTGACATTAAAAAAATCCTGCGGCACACCACCATCCCAAAATTTTACAAAATCACACATATATATATATATATACACACATACACACACACTGTACCGTGCTGTCATGCCATGACTTCTACAAACTATACATGACATATTGACATTCATTCACAAACAATCATAATGATTGTCTGTGAATGAATGTCAATATGTCATGGTTGAAAATGATGCCTGATGAGCCTGTCACATACCTCCCAATATTTCAAAATTTGAAAGAGGGACATCCCCGCCCTCCAGTCCTCTGGTCATGTTCCTTGTGCTGAGAAGGAACGTGAGTGACGTGACCTGGCTGGAACTGTTCTGGAGGAGGACCAAAGCTGCCCAAGCATGCATGGGGGATTGAAGTGTTGCGTTGTGCTGCGTGTAGAGCCGGCACTAGACACGTGTTGTGGTGGGTGGGGGTTCCTTCCAAGTGTGAACACGGGTCGGGGAGGCAAGCTGCTGCTGCGCAGTTACCCTCAGTCATCATCTTACTCGAAATAAAAAACAGCCCAGAATAAAAAACAAGCAAAATTTAAAAAATATGTCACACTGTTGTCAGTCTGCGGCGGCACTCCTGAGGATCTCTCACGGCACACTAGTGTGCCACGGCACACTGGTTGAAAAACACTGGATTAGAGATTCTGAAATGAGTAATACATACCTGTGGGAAATAAATTATACTTTGATTAATATAAGAAATTGTCAGGGTTCCACCCTGGTTTCGTATGTTATTTGCTGCTTTTTATCTTAGCTGCCATTGTAACTCACCTGTCTCTCTCCTCGCCTTCAGTAGAGTGTGTAACACTGCTAACTACACCCAGGCTCCCTCTTATGGCCAAACTGGAGAACATCATCAGTGAGAGAAAGGTTGCAGTCCCATAATTATAATGTCATCACTTACTATTAAAAGTGTCTCAGTTCTGCCTTTTCCCTTGCATTGTCTCTGACTTATCTGGATAGATTGGGTTCTGATGGCACAACTATATACTGTATGTTATATTGGGGGTTCTGACACTTTAAATATTATCAAGGCCTTATTATTGTAATTTGGCTGATCGGTGCTTAGTATCAGTCCAAGTATTAAATGAACCAGTTTGAAGAACTGAGAAAAGAGATATAGGTGGCCCTCGGTTTACGCCGGTTCAATTTGCGCAGTTTCAGAATAACAAAGTTTTTTCCAGTCATGTGACTGCTATTGAAAAGCATTGGAAAGCAGTGCACTAATTAAAATAGCCAGTAGGTGGAGCTGTCCGCTTGTGTTGCAGCAAAGTAATGCAAGCTTAGCAGACTAAAATTGATCTGTGTACACAGAGCAGACCAGACCTATCGAGCAACAAGATCTAGCAGCCACTTCCCTATTATCTTCCTGCCCAGCTGCTTGAAGTGAGGGTGCCTAACTGCCTATTAATCACTCCAGATTGAAATGCATAGAATAGGTGCAGGCCCAATATTATCTAACATGCTAACAATGCAGAGAACTGTTTGCAGAAAAATGCAAGTAGAAAAACGTTTTTGTTCATTAAACTTAGTTTGATGATGATACAATCTGTTGTGTAATTATTTTATTAGGTAATATTTAGCAAATATTTTTGTTCATTAAACTTAGTTTGATGATGATACAATCTATATTATTATGTTTATAATGCTGTTTAGCATTTAAAGTCTTCATTTCAAAGCTTTAAAAATAATGTATTAGATGTTACTTATGACAATTTTGAGAGGGGCCTGGAACCTAACTCCCTCACTTCCCATTGACTTACATTATAAACTGGGTTTCAACTTACAACAGTTTCGATTTACAACCATTCCTTCTGGAACCTAACCCCGGGGTAAACTGAGGGCTACCTGTACTTTATTAACACTCAAAGGTACCCCCAAAGAAATTGTGATAGGTGGTTGACTTAGGTTAAAATCCAACTTTATTAGAAACAATTATTAAAATGTGGGTTTCTTAAAAACCTACTATGCTACCGGAACAATGGTAGTACTCAATATTAGTAATCTCTGCGTATATTAAGACTTTCCCCAATAATTATAGTTCTATTGGGAATGTTACAGTGCCTATGTCATATGAATATAGCAAGATAGCATTATAATGTTAGTGATGTGCATAAAAAACAGTGGTTGACTACATATTAACCAATGTTACTCTTGTATAGATATATTTAGAATAGCTATTTGTGGTGATGGTGCCAGTAAATGCTAATAGATAAAAATACAAATACTATCCATAGGGATATCAGTGTATGAAGGGCAATGTTAATAAACAAAAACAAAAAGAGAGCGCCTCATGGTGTGAATAACTCTAAACAAAGTATAATACAGTGCAGTGGTGTATTAGATCTGATGAAACGGCCAGGAGCTAGCGGCCGAGAAACGCGTTATATATAAACCTTTTATATCCTAATTGGATTGTTGTTAAACCTTTTATATTGTGCTCTAATCACCCTCTCCTTGACCATACAAAACTCAAATACCCTGAGTTGTTCTACCTAAAACACGGCTACTTGAACATTACAGAGAGACTTTGTCCTGTTTGGTATCCTATCATAGGATCTCTACTCCCGGCTCTTTTGCCGCAAATACATCTGCCAGTCTTGGATTAAAAACCGAAGCTCTGCTGTGAGGACCTGACTCCTGTGGACTACGGCTCCACGACAACTGGGATTTCCTCTGTGGGTTCCTGATAGCCAGATCCACTGCACACCTTACCGCACTGATCCTCAGCGTACTGACTGCTGTTTAAAGGTCATTTTTTTGATTAAAAGTGCCACCTTCCTTGTGAGTACCATTCCACCGGACACCACTGCACTGTATTATACTTTTAGACTCACTGACTCGCTGCTTCTCTCGTGGCTGACTCACTGATTCACCGTCAGCCACGAGAGAAGCAGCCTCATCACTTTTTTATTTTGACCAAGAACTTTACACTTTGAAGTATCACGAACTGTTCGTTCCATCCTAAGTACAATCATTTGTTAAACGCCAACAATATTGTTTGTATTAACATTGCTTGTGTTAATTTTAATTTAATTTTATTTTCAATTATATTTTAATCATTTTTTACATCACTTATCACTAGCCACATATTACACTTATAACACAGAAATATTTTATATTTATATTAAATACACTGTTTTTTGGGGGATAACCCTATTTAGCATCACTAGACACATTCCCTATTCCCAGGTCTATTTGGATATACCTTCCTTTCACTTTTGCCTTTTAGTTCCAACATATCAATTTAGAGAAACGATTCTTTATGTATTTTACTCCCTAAAAAATCTTCAATTTGTCCTCTCACATTATCTTCTTTGACACACCGTAGGCGCACCTTATATTTATACATATACTTTTTGTATAAAATTTTTCAATGTTAATAAATAGTCTCAGCATGTGCCCTGATATGAAGATATCATTCATCAAGATAACTAAGGCTAAATTGTAGGTAGTATTTTGAAATAATCTCAATGTATATTGATCTCAATTCCAGGTGCTATCACTTTGTGTGCTATAATCCACTACTATACAGTTATACCCAAACGTTTTGGTGCTTGAACTGTCTGTTCTTAACATATGTGAGCAACAATCAGTTATAGTCTGAACTTCCGTGAGTAGCTAAAGCATGCGGGTCAAAATTTGTTACAGTGTAACTATATTTGCATATTTTAGTGTTCAGCTTTGTAACAAAATCAGTAATATCAGATTTTGTCTGAACTTCAATGAGCAGCTAACGTGCAGGTCACAATTTGTAACTATATCCACATATTACAGTGCTTAGCACTCCTTCTCAAGTGATATTGAACAGAATATTTTGCTTCTATGCTTCAATGCTGTATTGTAGCACAGTCAGCATGTCAAGCTTAATCTGCTTTGTTTGTGCTCTTCGAATTGTATGTTCAATTAGTTATATAATATTCACATGGTTATATCCACATTCGTTTGGATGCTACTGCAATAGTACTGTTTGCCCCTTAAGTACAAAATAGTATAACCACCACCTAGTGAAAATAAATATATATATATATATATATATATATATATATATATATATATATATAAAGCATACTACTTTGTTCAGTCACTATTAATGTTAAATATATGTAATATTAGCTCATTTTCTCTGTGTTTGGCTTGGTACATCACATATTCGTCATTTTATACAGCACTTCTTCAGCCTATAATATAGCTTGCTGTTTATTATTAAAGTGCAATTAACCAACTTATATTTTCATAGTAATTACTTTATTAACCTTTTAATATCACTATTATGTTTTAAATATATTCGCTGTTTGTTGTTGAAGTATGATTAACCAACTTGTATTTTCATAGTAGTAATGATATCAGCCTGTTAGAAACACTATTATATATATATTTTTTGTCTCTGACTTCTCTGTGAGTTTTTGTGTTCCTATTTCTGTGTATATCCTGGCTTGTTCGACATCCCTTCTGGTTCCTGATCCCTGGCTTGTTTCTGACTCCACTGATCTATGTGTTCCTGACCCTGGCTCATCTGACTACTCACTTTGGCTACTGACCCGGCTCATCTGACTACCAGCACAGGGTTTGACTCCTGGCTTGTCATTTGGCTTTTGAACTCTATTATTCTTTGTTATTTTTTAATAAAGGTGTGATTAATTTAGCAATTCCCGTCTCTGTTCCCTGACAGAAATAGATTTCTATGCACTCAAATACCATTAAGGAATGTGCACAAATAACTCTAAATATATATATATATATATATATATATATATATATATATATATATATATATATATATATATAAGATAGTCATTAAACACCAAAGATATATATCTATAATAATTAATTACAACAGACATCCACTTATGCTTACGTGGATATATATGTGCATGATATAAATATAACTATAAATTATGGAAAAATATAAAATGAAATACCATTATAATACCATGGTTAACAGCTATTAATATAACTGCTGCCAATATTAATTGTAATTTCTTAATTACCAGTTATAAATATAGTTCCCAAATACATCCCTGGAGAAATAAATTGTATGGGAACATATGTATATACACATGTATTTTATTTACATATATATATACAGTTATATGCATATCTAATGTTAAGAGGAGATATATACAGGTGGCCCTCGTTTTACAATGGTTCAATTTACACCGTTTCAGAATAACAACCTTTTTTTCCAGTCATGTGACTGCTACTGAAAAGCATTGAGAAGCAGTGCATTTATTAAAATAACCAGTAGGTGGAGCTGTCCGCTTGTGTTGCAGCAAAGCCAAGCAAGCTGAAATTAATCAGTTTAACCAGACCTGAGCTATTGAGCAGATCTCAAAGGAACAATATCTTCCTGTCTATAAATCAGTCCAGATTGGAATGCATAGGAAGAACTGTTTTCAGAAAAATGCAAGTGAAGTCTGTGTTGTGAGATTATTTTATTAGGGTTATAATGCTGTTTAGCATTTAAAGTCTTCATTTCAAAGCTTTAAAAATAATGTATTAGGTGTTACTAATGACAATTTTGAGAGGGGCCTGCAACCTATCTCCCTCACTTCCCACTGACTTACATTATAAACTGGGTTTCAATTTATAATGGTTTCGATTTACAAACATTCCTTCTGGAACCTAACCCCGGCGTAAACTGAGGGCTACCTGTGTGTATATATATATATATATATATATATATATATATATATATATATATATATATATATATATATATATATACAAAATAAACAGATAGAGTCCAGCACTTATTGAATTGCTTTAACCTGGCTGTGTGCTCGTTACAATGGGCTATCAGCAAAAACCCAAACAGATACAGTCCATATGTAGAAAGTAACAGCACCACTGCATCAATTTTCTTAAAGGTGAATTATTTCTTTATTGGAGATATCACAACAATAAAACAGCGACGTTTCGGACCTACATGGTCCTTAATCATGCATAGTTAAAACACAGTAAAACACACATTTAAAAAGGGTGGTTTGACCAATCAGATTTCAGCTCACATTCTTAATTGAATTAACCCATGCCTATCCAGGCAAGATAATATACATATTACTTTTTCTATTGGTGGCCTCTAGTGGTACCATATTGAATGACACCCTATCAAAATTTATAAAAACAAATACAGATCGTAGTCCCTATTCAGACCATAAGGGTATAATGTATTTAATTTCTTGATCCACCAAACTTCTTTTTGTTTTAGTTTAAGTTCTCTGTTACCCCCTCTTCTGTGTGTGGGGATATGATCGATTACTTGGAAGCGCAGCTGACTAACAGTGTGTCCCATTTGGGTGAAATGTGCAGATACTGGCAGAGACATATCTTTAGATTTAATTGATGCCTTATGCTGACTAAACCTATCCCTGGCGGCTTGGGTGGTCTCTCCGATATAACAGAGGCCACATGGACATTTGAGTAGATAGATTACATAATTGGTTTGACAAGTGTATAGACCATTGATGGTATACTGTTTACGTTTGTCATTTTGGGCCAAATATGTACCTCTAATAACTGAATTACATTGTGCACAGTGCAGACAAGGATAACATCCTTTATTGGGAGTAGTCAAATAGTTAATTTCAGATTGTTTAGTTGTCCCCACATCTGCTCTGACTAGATTATCCCTTAGATTTCTCACCCGTCTATAGGATGGCATTGGTGGTAATTTGAAAGACTCAACTTCAGGATTAAATTTTGTTAATAGATGCCAGTGTTTTCTTACTGCTTTAAAAATATGTTGGCTTCGCTGACTATATTCCATAGTGAGCACCAATCTATTTACATCATTTCTGGTTTTAGGTTTGGCTTTACTTTTATCAAGATCCATGATACTTTTATTTATAATCTCCTGAGGATAACCTCTTTTAATAAACTTCTTACCCATAGATTGTAGCCTAGAGGGCAATCTGTCCTGATCACTCACTATCCTTTTAGTGCGTAGTAACTGGCTTCTTGGGATAGAATTGAACACTGTCTCCGGATGGAAACTTTCATACCTCAAAAGAGTGTTTCTGTCTGTAGGTTTAGTAAAGAGATCAGTGTTCAATTTATCATCTTGTATATAAACAGTGGTGTCCAAAAAATTTATCTCATGTGATGAATATGTAAGTGTAAACTTGATGTTTGTCATTGAGGCATTAATTTCATCCACAAACTGTGTCAAAGACTCCAATGAGCCCCCCCATATGCCAAAAATATCGTCTATATACCTTAGCCATAGCTTACAACAAGAATTGAATGACTTATTGATGTAAACAAATTTATTTTCAAAGCCACTCATGAACAGATTGGCATATGAGGGGGCTACATTGGAGCCCATGGCCGTACCCCTCTTCTGCATATAATAGGTGTCCTGAAACAAAAAATAGTTGCAGTATAAAACAAGTCTTAGCAAATCATCAATAAGATCTATCTGTGTTAGGTCATATAATTTACAATTATTCAAAAAACTTCTCACAGTATCAAGGCCTGCCTCATGAGGGATAGAGGTATACAAATTAACCACATCTAGAGAAAAGATAAACCAACTTTCTTCCATTTTTACTTTTTCTAGTTTTATCAGGAAATCATTGGTGTCTTTTATAAAAGACTTCTGTTCTTTAACCATTGGAAAAAGAATTCTATCCAGAAAAATTGACACATTTGAAAAAATGGACTCTGTGCATGCCACAATGGGCCGCCCTGGTGGGGATGACATATTCTTGTGAACCTTGGGCAAGGTATAAAAAACTGGTGTTATAGGATGTTTCTTATATAAAAAATCAAATACCTGTTTAGTTATAGTATTGCATTGAACTGCCCTATCTAGAATTGTTTTTAATTCTTTTTGTATTTCAACAAGAGGATTGTGATCTAATACTTCATATACCCCTCCATCAGAGAGTTGGTGTAAAATTTCTTGAATATAGTACTTAGTGTCTAGTATTACAACAGCTCCGCCCTTATCGGCATTTTTTATTGTAATATCTTTATTGTTTTTTAGGGACAACATAGCTTCATATTCATCTTTTGTAAGATTATAATTTTTCATCTCTGGATTTAAGTTAAACTTTTTCATTAAGTTATTGATATCCTGTTGTACAAACCTAATAAAAGTTTCCACACCAGAATTACTGGTAGGAGGTATGAATGAAGACTTTTTGTGTAAATTAAGGCATTTCAGATCAAGGGGATTTGTTTGCATAACACCTTCATTTATTTGGCTTTCAGTACACACATTATTTGTATTTATATTATTGCTACCATACATAGCTTTCAACCTGAGCATTCTGAAAAATGTATACAAGTCTTTATCGACTTCAAATTCGTCACAGTCCTTAGTAGGGCAGAAGGAAAGTCCTTTCATTAGCAAGCTGTGTTCCGTCTCGGTTAGCTCGTATTCCGAGATATTAATTACTAGACTCTCCTTGTCCTGTATGGGGGAAATGTGGTCAGGCTGTTCGTTTACCTTCATTTCCGCATACCTCGTCGGAACCTCCCTCCTTGTTGACGTCTCGGCATCTGCCGGTTTCGGTTCCAGGAGCTCCGCGTGTACATCCGTTGTTCTTTGGGATCGGCGGTGCTTCCGCCCTCCCCTCCGGTGTCTCCTTCTGAGCCGGAATCTAAAAAACTTTCCCCAGAGGATGACCCTTCGGCTAGTCTGTCCTGCTCTGTTGACGCTCTCGGCATTCTCCTCCAGTGAGGTGTATCGCGTATCTCGCGTTGTCTTGACGTGTGGTCACGTGACCAGTTGTACACCCGGTGATTGGTGTAATCAAGCTCATCACGTACAAACTTAGATCTTTTCCTCTCCTCAAGATCTGAACGGTATTGAGCCAACAATGTATCAATTTCTTCTTTAGTGGTTTTCAACATTTCCAAAGTATACTTTGTTTCCATTCCCCGCTCAGCTTCCAGCACCAATCCTTTTTGTTTGTCAATCTCTAACTGCAGACATTCTACAGTGAGCACAATTAAATCAAAAGAGCACTTGTTAAGTATACTCTCAAATCTTGTTCTGTACAGTTCATGGTTAGCCAGTATGGTGGGTCTCAATTTTATCCTTAGGCCTCTAGGAATTCTTTTAATGCGGTAATATTCTGCTAGCGTGACTGAGTGCAGCTCTAGAGAAATCAGTCTCCTCTTTGTTTTTTCATATTCCTTTTTTGAATCCACTTCAGCAGAATTTCTTAGAAAGTTCCTTGATCCCAAGGCCAATGAAGTGATGCGTGCTGCATCAATGTCAGAATAGGAAAAAGTAGCAGGTTGGATATCCTCCATAGTACCTTCACTCGCTGGTAGTGCACGTAACTCTGCTGATTCCATGTGTGCAAAATAAACAGATAGAGTCCAGCACTTATTGAATTGCTTTAACCTGGCTGTGTGCTCGTTACAATGGGCTATCAGCAAAAACCCAAACAGATACAGTCCATATGTAGAAAGTAACAGCACCACTGCATCAATTTTCTTAAAGGTGAATTATTTCTTTATTGGAGATATCACAACAATAAAACAGCGACGTTTCGGACCTACATGGTCCTTAATCATGCATAGTTAAAACACAGTAAAACACACATTTAAAAAGGGTGGTTTGACCAATCAGATTTCAGCTCACATTCTTAATTGAATTAACCCATGCCTATCCAGGCAAGATAATATACACAGAAGAGGGGGTAACAGAGAACTTAAACTAAAACAAAAAGAAGTTTGGTGGATCAAGAAATTAAATACATTATACCCTTATGGTCTGAATAGGGACTACGATCTGTATTTGTTTTTATAAATTTTGATAGGGTGTCATTCAATATGGTACCACTAGAGGCCACCAATAGAAAAAGTAATATGTATATTATCTTGCCTGGATAGGCATGGGTTAATTCAATTAAGAATGTGAGCTGAAATCTGATTGGTCAAACCACCCTTTTTAAATGTGTGTTTTACTGTGTTTTAACTATGCATGATTAAGGACCATGTAGGTCCGAAACGTCGCTGTTTTATTGTTGTGATATCTCCAATAAAGAAATAATTCACCTTTAAGAAAATTGATGCAGTGGTGCTGTTACTTTCTACATATGGACTGTATCTGTTTGGGTTTTTGCTGATAGCCCATTGTAACGAGCACACAGCCAGGTTAAAGCAATTCAATAAGTGCTGGACTCTATCTGTTTATTTTGCACACATGGAATCAGCAGAGTTACGTGCACTACCAGCGAGTGAAGGTACTATGGAGGATATCCAACCTGCTACTTTTTCCTATTCTGACATTGATGCAGCACGCATCACTTCATTGGCCTTGGGATCAAGGAACTTTCTAAGAAATTCTGCTGAAGTGGATTCAAAAAAGGAATATGAAAAAACAAAGAGGAGACTGATTTCTCTAGAGCTGCACTCAGTCACGCTAGCAGAATATTACCGCATTAAAAGAATTCCTAGAGGCCTAAGGATAAAATTGAGACCCACCATACTGGCTAACCATGAACTGTACAGAACAAGATTTGAGAGTATACTTAACAAGTGCTCTTTTGATTTAATTGTGCTCACTGTAGAATGTCTGCAGTTAGAGATTGACAAACAAAAAGGATTGGTGCTGGAAGCTGAGCGGGGAATGGAAACAAAGTATACTTTGGAAATGTTGCAAACCACTAAAGAAGAAATTGATACATTGTTGGCTCAATACCGTTCAGATCTTGAGGAGAGGAAAAGATCTAAGTTTGTACGTGATGAGCTTGATTACACCAATCACCGGGTGTACAACTGGTCACGTGACCACACGTCAAGACAACGCGAGATACGCGATACACCTCACTGGAGGAGAATGCCGAGAGCGTCAACAGAGCAGGACAGACTAGCCGAAGGGTCATCCTCTGGGGAAAGTTTTTTAGATTCCGGCTCAGAAGGAGACACCGGAGGGGAGGGCGGAAGCACCGCCGATCCCAAAGAACAACGGATGTACACGCAGAGCTCCTGGAACCGAAACCGGCAGATGCCGAGACGTCAACAAGGAGGGAGGTTCCGACGAGGTATGCGGAAATGAAGGTAAACGAACAGCCTGACCACATTTCCCACATACAGGACAAGGAGAGTCTAGTAATTAATATCTCGGAATACGAGCTAACCGAGACGGAACACAGCTTGCTAATGAAAGGACTTTCCTTCTGCCCTACTAAGGACTGTGACGAATTTGAAGTCGATAAAGACTTGTATAAATTTTTCAGAATGCTCAGGTTGAAAGCTATGTATGGTAGCAATAATATAAATACAAATAATGTGTGTACTGAAAGCCAAATAAATGAAGGTGTTATGCAAACAAATCCCCTTGATCTGAAATGCCTTAATTTACACAAAAAGTCTTCATTCATACCTCCTACCAGTAATTCTGGTGTGGAAACTTTTATTAGGTTTGTACAACAGGATATCAATAACTTAATGAAAAAGTTTAACTTAAAGGGACACTGTACCCAAATTTTTTCTTTTGTAATTCAGAAAGAGCATGCAATTATAAGCAACTTTCTAATTTACTCCTATTATCAATTTTTCTTTGTTCTCTTGCTATCATTATTTGAAAAAGAAGGCATCTAAGCTTTTTTTTGGTTTCAGTACTCTGGACAGCACTTTTTTATTGGTGGATGAATTTATCCACCAATCAGCAAGGACAACCCAGGTTGTTCACCAAAAATGGGGCGGCATCTAAACTTACATTCTTGCATTTCAAATAAAGATGCCAAGAGAATAAAGAAAATTGTATAATAGGAGTAAATTAGAAAGTTGCTTAAAATCTCATGCTCAATCTGAATCACGAAAGAAAATTTTTGGGTACAGTGTCCCTTTAAATCCAGAGATGAAAAATTATAATCTTACAAAAGATGAATATGAAGCTATGTTGTCCCTAAAAAACAATAAAGATATTACAATAAAAAATGCCGATAAGGGCGGAGCTGTTGTAATACTAGACACTAAGTACTATATTCAAGAAATTTTACACCAACTCTCTGATGGAGGGGTATATGAAGTATTAGATCACAATCCTCTTGTTGAAATACAAAAAGAATTAAAAACAATTCTAGATAGGGCAGTTCAATGCAATACTATAACTAAACAGGTATTTGATTTTTTATATAAGAAACATCCTATAACACCAGTTTTTTATACCTTGCCCAAGGTTCACAAGAATATGTCATCCCCACCAGGGCGGCCCATTGTGGCATGCACAGAGTCCATTTTTTCAAATGTGTCAATTTTTCTGGATAGAATTCTTTTTCCAATGGTTAAAGAACAGAAGTCTTTTATAAAAGACACCAATGATTTCCTGATAAAACTAGAAAAAGTAAAAATGGAAGAAAGTTGGTTTATCTTTTCTCTAGATGTGGTTAATTTGTATACCTCTATCCCTCATGAGGCAGGCCTTGATACTGTGAGAAGTTTTTTGAATAATTGTAAATAATATGACCTAACACAGATAGATCTTATTGATGATTTGCTAAGACTTGTTTTATACTGCAACTATTTTTTGTTTCAGGACACCTATTATATGCAGAAGAGGGGTACGGCCATGGGCTCCAATGTAGCCCCCTCATATGCCAATCTGTTCATGAGTGGCTTTGAAAATAAATTTGTTTACATCAATAAGTCATTCAATTCTTGTTGTAAGCTATGGCTAAGGTATATAGATGATATTTTTGGCATATGGGGGGGCTCATTGGAGTCTTTGACACAGTTTGTGGATGAAATTAATGCCTCAATGACAAACATCAAGTTTACACTTACATATTCATCACATGAGATTAATTTTTTGGACACCACTGTTTATATACAAGATGATAAATTGAACACTGATCTCTTTACTAAACCTACAGACAGAAACACTCTTTTGAGGTATGAAAGTTTCCATCCGGAGACAGTGTTCAATTCTATCCCAAGAAGCCAGTTACTACGCACTAAAAGGATAGTGAGTGATCAGGACTGATTGCCCTCTAGGCTACAATCTATGGGTAAGAAGTTTATTAAAAGAGGTTATCCTCAGGAGATTATAAATAAAAGTATCATGGATCTTGATAAAAGTAAAGCCAAACCTAAAACCAGAAATGATGTAAATAGATTGGTGCTCACTATGGAATATAGTCAGCGAAGCCAACATATTTTTAAAGCAGTAAGAAAACACTGGCATCTATTAACAAAATTTAATCCTGAAGTTGAGTCTTTCAAATTACCACCAATGCCATCCTATAGACGGGTGAGGAATCTAAGGGATAATCTAGTCAGAGCAGATGTGGGGACAACTAAACAATCTGAAATTAACTATTTGACTACTCCCAATAAAGGATGTTATCCTTGTCTGCACTGTGCACAATGTAATTCAGTTATTAGAGGTACATATTTGGCCCAAAATGACAAACGTAAACAGTATACCATCAATGGTCTATACACTTGTCAAACCAATTATGTAATCTATCTACTCAAATGTCCATGTGGCCTCTGTTATATCGGAGAGACCACCCAAGCCGCCAGGGATAGGTTTAGTCAGCATAAGGCATCAATTAAATCTAAAGATATGTCTCTGCCAGTATCTGCACATTTCACCCAAATGGGACACACTGTTAGTCAGCTGCGCTTCCAAGTAATCGATCATATCCCCACACACAGAAGAGGGGGTAACAGAGAACTTAAACTAAAACAAAAAGAAGTTTGGTGGATCAAGAAATTAAATACATTATACCCTTATGGTCTGAATAGGGACTACGATCTGTATTTGTTTTTATAAATTTTGATAGGGTGTCATTCAATATGGTACCACTAGAGGCCACCAATAGAAAAAGTAATATGTATATTATCTTGCCTGGATAGGCATGGGTTAATTCAATTAAGAATGTGAGCTGAAATCTGATTGGTCAAACCACCCTTTTTAAATGTGTGTTTTACTGTGTTTTAACTATGCATGATTAAAGACCATGTAGGTCCGAAACGTCGCTGTTTTATTGTTGTGATATCTCCAATAAAGAAATAATTCACCTTTAAGAAAATTGATGCAGTGGTGCTGTTACTTTCTACATATGGACTATATATATATATATATATATATATATATATATATATATATATATATATATATATATATATATATATATATATATATATATATATATATATATTTATTTTATTTTTTTTCAGTTCAATTGGCCAAAATTAGATAATGCCGTCATATGTATATACCTTAAAGGATTACTAACTTTTGTTTTTTTGCTTCCAAACGGACCACAGATTTTATATCCCATACATAAATCCAATCTAATTTACCTTCTTTTATACTCCAACGATGCTGATAATCGTAATAAAATATAATTTTATATTTTAGGCATGACATCACTTCATCCAGCCCTCAAATATGGGCCGTACATGGTATAAATCAATTTCCAATCGTATGGCGAGTTTATGAATATAATTAGCTTGAGATTTCATCATCTTGTGCATGTGCAATTGGATCGGTTAATTAGCGCATGCGCAGATTGCCGCACTGATGCCGACATTACCCACAGTAATTTCTATCACGCATGCGCATTTGAAAGGGGTCTACTACATCCAGAACAGACTTCAAGCCGGTGACATATTCAATGACATCGCACTAGCTTGTGCATGCGCATCTCTGAAAACTGCCGCCATGTTCCAACCTGTGTTGTCAGCCCTGATTGGACAAACGAAAAAACTATCAATGAAGTGGGTTTGGAAAGTGTTAAAGGGACACTGTACCCAAAATGTTTCTTTCGTGATTCAGATTGAGCATGAAATTTTAAGCAACTTTCTAATTTACTCCTATTATCAAATTTTCTTCATTCTCTTGGTATCTTTATTTGAAATGCAAGAATGTAAGTTTAGATGCCGGCCCATTTTTGGTGAACAACCTGGGTTGTCCTTGCCGATTGGTGGATAAATTCATCCACCAATAAAAAAAGTGCTGTCCAGAGTACTGAAACAAAAAAAAAGCTTAGATGCCTTCTTTTTCAAATAATGATAGCAAGAGAACAAAGAAAATTTGATATTAGGAGTAAATTAGAAAGTTGCTTAAAATTGCATGCTCTATCTGAATTACAAAAGAAAAAAATTGGGTACAGTGTCCCTTTAAACATTCAGGGGAACATTGCTGCAAAACAGTAAGTATTTGAAACGGATAGGGAATTGTAAAGGTCTTTATTTTCGTAGGTTCTTTGCTATTGTAAATTCTTTTTTTTTGCCTTTAGTGTCCCTTTAAGGAAATTAAGTCACCCCATGTTAGGACATATTAGTATTACCGACACCATTTTGTCTTAGGCATCCATTTTGTCTAAGAATGGTTTATTATAACAGCTTATTATGTACCAATAAATATGTAGATGTTAGTAATATCTGTAGAGCTAGATTGGCCTTGTGAATGTTCCTGGCAATGCACCTGGAAGCCCCGTTATCTATGTAAGATGCCCAAACGGCCTTGCTTTGGGCTGAGTTATGCGCCCAGATGTACTTTTATTATTGTTATAGAAATACTCCTTAAAACTCTTCTTTTACCCAATTATATTTTAATGAGCTTCCTTCTCTTGTGAGAAATACTGTGTAAGATGATGTAGTTATGAGCACGTCATTGTTTAACCCTATATGCTGTAACTATTGCCTATAAGAAGTGTTGTGCATCTTCTAATAAACAGAACAGCTTTTGGACTGACTTGCTATGTGTCTAATTTCTGTTCCCGAGATATGTAGAATAGAGTGCTGACACTCTCCCCCCCCCCCTGAAAATAACACCTAACAATTCTGGTGTCAGAGCGTGGGATTTGCACTGGGTAAGTAGATAAGTATTTTTTACTCTGCTTTTCCCTCTGTGAATCTGAACCTAAAATGTAATGTTATAAAATGTGTTAGTGATATCTATAAAGGGTTAAAGTCCTTTTATAAGGGGTTCCTGCGGTGGAGGTGCAGGTTTTGCGGAGGTTTTAGTCCTGCCGGCATTTATAGTGGCAAGTTCGAGTCTTGCTTTGTATTAACCACTCTAGACAGGTTTGAGTCCAGCTAGTGAAGCTCAAGTGAGGCACAAGAGTAAGCGGGCATTTGCGGTGGTTAAAGTCCTCGTGCAAGTTGTAGTGCTATTGTACGGTCAGTTAAAGTCTCACCTGTGTTAAAGTTTCCTTATATATCCCTATAATACTGGTTTACCTATCACTGGAGCTGAGTTGGTATTTGTTGATGCTTATGCTGCTTTTTCATTTGTGCTGTGATGTGCTGTGCTTAAGAAATATTAATAATAATAATATAAAATATTGATAATAATGCACAGAGGAGACTGTTATTGCATCTTTAATGTCTACAAAAGGGTAAACAGTTTCTGTTCAAGACAAAAGCATTGCAGGCAGAGAAATGTCCACTCCAGAAAGGGAGGGGGACGGGGGAATCCAAGCTGTCAGATTTCAGCTCTGTAGATTCAGTAACGAAACAGAGATTCTGTGTATGTTATGTGTAATGTATTCACTGTGTCCCATGTTATGTGTAAAAGGTTTACTCTGCACTAAATATCTGAGGATGTATTATCCTGTCTAAAATTTGTTTATGTCTCAATCTGTTGGGAAAATGGCCATTCCTTGCAAATTCGGACACTTTCAGATACATTTTAAATTAGGTGGAAAGTTAATCTTATTGTATTTCTAAATGTCTTTGCTATGTTTGAAATACATGTTTTCCTGGAAGAGAGAGAACGTCTCAGTGTCTTTGAAAAGAAAAAAAAAAAAAGGTTAAACTTGCTCAATGTTGGGAGTGAATTTATCGTATGCAGGTTGATATGAGCTTGCGTGTGTATCGCTGTAAAAATGACCTTGGTGCATTTTTCTTTATGAATGGTAATTATTCAGGCTAGTTTATTAGCAAAAAATAAAAAATCAGACGTTGTAATGAGGCATATATATGTTCTTAATTATGTGTATTATTAAAAGCATTTGTAGTTTTAAGTGATATTTGTTTTATGCAAATAAAGACTGAAGAGAGATTTAGTGCGTTTTCCACCTGTTAAAGGCACATAAAATATATTGTTTTTGCAAGTGAAGTAACTAAGGAAAGTATGCAATGGTGGAAGATATATTAAATCTGGTAAATATTTTGATTAAGGTATGTTGTGTGTAATGTAAGATTCATGCAAGGAGTTAAAAAAAAGAATAAAAGAACAGACTATATGCTGTAAGCTATTAAATGTATCTAAAGTATTTGGGTCTGTTTCTGTTGCAAGTAAATTAATTCAGTATACGTTTTAATATAAATGGGTAACATATTACTGTGTAATATTATTTATGCTGTGATGGCTCTCATTTAAATATGCAGGTTATGATACAGTAAAGAAGTAGAATTTTAATGGTAAATAACACAAGTTTCCTAATCATGGCTAGGTTATATATATGTAAAGGGACAGTTCAATAATTTTTTATTCCAGCTGTGTAGTATAAAAAAGGAGAAATTGTAGTTTCAGGTTTATTTGTATGTATGAAGTAGTTACTTTTGTACTTTTAAATCACAGCCTATTATAATGGTTTAAGTTTCAGGTTATAGCATATCTCATTGTCCTAATCTGATATTTGTCTGGAAAACCGATCTATTTGTAAACAATTAAAGGCACTCCATCAGGTGAGATGGGTCATTGGGAACAATTTAAAGGGGAACTTTTTGGGCAAACTGTCCTTTTAATCTATTAGTGTAAATTATTATTATTTTTAGAAAGCTCATTTTGTTGTATACAATTGTTATATTTTGTCAGAGAGCTGCAAAATGTTGAATATCAAATTACATACAAAAAAATAAATCAAATAATTGTGTATTTATTAAAATCTTGGTTATGTAAAAGTATAGACTGAATTCTAGAGCTTTTCACAAATTATTTGTGCCAAACATGATTTATTTAACAGTTAGTTTGCACTGTGCATGCAAGCAGGGGCTATATAGAACAGTGGCTGTACCATTATTATCTGACCTTTCCCTGAATATAGTACTTAGGTGTTTGTGTGTTCCTTTGTAAATTTATAGCTAGGGATTTTATTTGTAAATATGCAACTGGTGTTCATTGATCTTCTGAAGTGATTGCATTATTAGCGTGATCTCATGGTATTGTGCATGGTGGAATTTGCAAAACCAGGGCATAGACGGTTGTTATAGAATTTTAATTATTTGTATTGTTTTGCCAGAATGTAGGATTTTTCAGTGATGTGTTTCAGTGAATGTAAATATATGTGCAGAATTTCAGGTTGATCACGGTTGTTAAAAGTTTGTGCCGGCTGTTAATGTTTTGTTTTGTGGAATGGACAGTTGGTTTTCACTGTTTTCTATGTTTTTATTTTTAGTGAATGTATGTGGAAGGGTGTTGTATGAATGGAATATTGAGTTGTATTTGATTTTGCCTTATTTTAAGAATAGTATACTACTTCTTTTAGGAGTGCAGGAATTGTCTTATAGTTTGATGTTATATTGTGTTTGCGTGACACACAGGGTGTTTCTTAGTAAGAAAATGAACCTAAAATGTTTTTTTTTTGTTATTAATACAACATTTGTATTTGCAGGATGAGATCATGAAGCTGTATCCAGAAAGTAAAAACACTAAGTAAATTATTTTTGAGTTTTTCATATTTAGGTAAATCTATACAGATAAAATTTCATAGTGCACTCTTCAAAAGATTGAATGCAAGTAAACCTTTTAAATAAAGAAATGCCAGGTGCCTAGGTGAAGATAAAATACTTTTTTGTCAAGTTTGTTTAACCACCATACTGCAGTAAAAGTTGCTGAACTATCTTTGGATCCATTCTTTGCTTTGCATGCTGGTACTAGCCCCAGAACTGAACTCTGGGTTATCTATGACTGTTTCCTATGATGTGTGTCTTCAGAACATAAAGACTATCCTTCTCTGGACTGTGCCTTGCCTGTTGGAATTGAGGACCTGTTACGCTGTTATAGAGTCATCCACATTTAAATTAGGGGAGTATTGTTTTAACTTGTTTACTTATATTGCTTGTTTTGTATTCTCTTGTAACTGTGTTATTTTTATTGATCATATTGGTTATAAGAAGTCATATAGCTTTGTCTGCAGAAAAGTATGCCTTATTTGTATTAGTACACATTATAGTTTATGTACTTAAACAAAGTAACCCTCCAGATACGTGTAACTCTAAACTTTGCAGAATTGTAACCTTTTGAATGGCCCACTGAGTATAGAGAATGTTTGCACCTTTATAGTTTAAAGAAAATGCTGCAATATCTCAGAATATTCTTGACCCTTCACCATTGTAGAACACAGAAGGCTCAACCATGTTTTTGGAGTAGCATAATTATAGTAATATTGATGGTATATTTTCTACCTACAATGGCTCTTATTGGAGCTGTGTTATAAAAGCAAATGTATTTTTCCCTTTATTAACCGGTATGGTATCTGCAATTTGAGTTTTGTAAATGTTTGTCAGTGAAAGGAATTATCTTACCATAAAGAGGTTTACCATTAAAAATATTTTGTAGTTTTAATAAGGTTATGATTGTATTCTTTCCTCATGCAGGAGTGCGAGAGAATTTAGGTTGTATAAAATAATTAGTAAATTAGTAGTGTTTATATCAGATTAGTTAGCTGACTATTAAGATAATAGTTGGAAAATTATAAACATTACATATAGTAGCTTTGCAGAATAAAGCAACACTAGATTATCTTTTTTTAGTAGTTCAAAGAGAAAGTGTGAAGAAATGAATTTTAAAGAAAATATTTCTATTGACTGTTTTACTTTTCATTTATGTTGCAGGGCAGGCCTTAGCATAAGTTACTTAGCATAGCCATACAGCCTGTTAATGAAGTCTAGCAGTTTTTACTTGCTTAGTATTCATGAAGTATCATTTAAATTGTATAGAGAAGCTGTGAGTTATTCTCTGTAAAAGTATAAACAATTTATTTAGTTTGTATTATATATCCATAATGTTTTCCTGGTTTTAAATGACAGGATAAGTTAAGCTATTTAAGGAAATGGTGATGCTTACAAAAAGGTGAAAGAAGTTTTTGTTGGACAGAATTGTGATTGTATCAGGGTGTGTGCTCATCTTTTGCTGTTTTGTTTCCTTCTTAGACTCCTCCTGACTCGAGTGTCTGCTTGCTATGAGGATCCACCTGCTTTCCTTGTCTACCCCATGAACAAACCATCGGACTTCCAGCATATACCTGCAAATGGACACTGGCAAAGCACCCCTACTGCGAATGGACTATGGTATTGAAGCAGAGTGTCTGAGGAAGGTGGAGCTCTAAGAGGACAAAGACTGTTCTTAAAGTGATCAGAGGCCACCCAGAGATACTTGTGCTGTTCCCATGTCATGCTTCACTGTGAAGAGTGTACAGAGCAAGAAACTGTCGTAAATATGGGGGGGGGTGGGTGCTAGCTCTGCAGGTTGATAAATAAAGATGCAGCGTTGTTTGGGGGTAGATAGGGGGGCTGGTTCAGTTTTAAATGTTGTCTATATATTATAGCAGGAAATGTAAATACATTTCCCTACAGTATTATCACATAGATTTATATTATACCAAAGTATTAGGTGTATATTGTTAACAGATTTACTAATTTTCTGTGCTTTTCCTTTTATGTTATTCTGTTAGAATAAAAGAGTGGTATGTTAGGATATATTAGCATTACTGACACCATTTTGTCTAAGAATGGTTTATTATAACAGCTTATTATGGACCAAGAAATATGTATATGTTAGTAATATCTGTATAGCTAGATTGGCCTTGTGAATGTTCCTGGCAATGCGCCTGGAAGCCCCGTTATCTATGTAAGATACCCAAACGGCCTTGCTTTGGGCTGAGTTATGCGCCCAGATGTACTTTTATTATTGTTATAGAAATACTCCTTAAAACTCTTCTTTTACCCAATTATATTTTAATGAGCTTCCTTCTCTTGTGAGAAATACTGTGTAAGATGATGTAGTTATGAGCATGTCATTGTTTAACCCTATATGCTGTAACTATTGCCTATAAGAAGTGTTGTGCATCTTCTAATAAAAGATAACAGCTTTTGGACTGGCTTGCTGCGTGTCTGATTTCTGTTCCCGAGATATCTCGTTCAGATAACCCTCTCAGTTCCAGGTGACGGTGTAGAATACTGTAAGTGCTAACTGACACTTCCCCCGCCCTCCCCCCCCCCGAAAATAACAAGCTAAGTCAGCAGACAAAAAGTTCTACATTATGAAAGAAAAGAACACTAAGTTTTTTGTTTTTTTATATACGCACACACAAAAATAAAAAAAAATTCTCTTTTTGGAAAAGAAACTTAACTGTGATGACCCGGTTTTTTTCTATATCGTGGAATACTCTCCTGTATGACAGTGGAACTTGGGTTGTGAATAATCTCAGACCTTACTATCTGCCCATCTGGTAATGTATAATAGAAATTACATTCTGCAATAGTCAATATAGCTAAAATTCCCTTATAACATTAGTGTAGTATCTAAAGTACTATTGTGAATTAAAGGTATTCTATGAAATACCAAATTATAAATATAAATCAGTACCTTCTAGATAATAATTATATTAGCATTGAGATAATTTACTATTGAAGGGAAAGGGGTTCTGTATTAAATAAATACTCAAATTGATTTTAAGTTACTTTAGAAATTTAAAGTTTAGCTATATTGTACTCATTGCTGTTGTATTGATGCATATAAGAATATTATTGGGTTAGATAGTTTGTACTTTCTGAAACACAATTAATCTGTGAATTGTAGTTATGATTATAGATATTTGGCCTATATTTGCTAACCAAATGTTAAGTAAGCCATAATTGTATATTTTGTTGATGTTACTAACTCTAAATTGGTCTAGTAAATTTTAATTGTGATGTGATATTTAATTCATTTTGGGTTAAGAATTAATTTCTCAACAATATTGTGCTCATATCCAAAGGGTAACAGACGATTTAATTAAACATTAATTCAATTTAAATACTTCTATAGCTTGCTTTATATTTTAATATTATAATAATCAGTTATATATCCAGTCATAATCGATACCCTGATTGCTGCATAAATAGTCACTGGGTCTATAATCTTACACCTATCAGAATTTAGTTATATTTTTAATTGGGATTGAATAATATTCAATATTTTCAAGATTTATTTGGAATTACTGCTGACTATTATTCATTAATAACATTTATAAATATCCTAAAATAACAAAATCTATAGACTCAGCAATTGTACAAACATGAGTTATTTAAATTTTGCAACACAGGCAAGCCATTTAGTATTAATTCATGGATCACCTTTGCCACTTCATATTATATTTTATCAAATGTACATTGTGTAATGTCCGATATGTTGGATGTATTTAACAGCCTATGAAAGGCTATATAGTAGTGGCAGTTTAGTTTTTCAGGTAAAATAACATAAAAGTTTCCAACATGAGGATTGGCATGCGATTCCTTGGTAAAATATTTTTATTATAGTAAAATAAATCTGGAATTGTCTTCCTTTTCAAGCACTAAAATGTGGAATTGGCTAATGTGCAATATTTAACACACTTTCCTGAAACGATAAATTGGAATGGATTAAAATAAACAATGTTTTTCTTTAATTGCATCAGAATTTCCTAAAACGTTTCAATGGGACCTTATTTTGATGCATTAAACATTTGTTTATAAGTGCCTTGCATTAACAAGGCATGGTGACTTTTGTATATCCTGTATTAGATTTGGTTATATATATATTTCACTCTATCAGGTAGGATAAAAATAATAAATCCTAGGGCAATTTGCGAGCGGACACATGTTGTGAACCTGTCCACATCTTAAACCCAAATAGTGGCGCTAATGTATTACCCCATATTTATTATTGCACAGGGGAACACTTGTGCAATATCACCACCACCACCCTCATACAACAATTGCGTTAGAGTAGGGCTTTGTCAATCACCCCGGTCGAATTAATCCAGGGTGATTTTCATCCGCTAATTTCAGTTTGGTGGAGAGGGTTTATGAAGTAGCAGTTTAAACCGCTGCTTCATAAATATCATTTGCAGGCTCAAACGAGCAAGCCTGAAACCAATCGGGACATGCGCCTTGTAATAAATGTTGCCCTAATCTTGGCTAAACTAAAAATATATTGTCAAGGGGTACCACTCTTTGAGCTTGTCTTAAATAATTGATGACATGTCTTTAGGCCATCCCTCACTGTTCCTTAATTTTAATTATTGGTCATGACTATTCTTTTTACCTTACTGGAATTACTACATTGGCATATTTCAGAATCCTGTATTTTGAAACGCTTATAAAATATATTGTAATAGTGATAGAATGGTCATCCAATGTCACTGCAAACAGTCAGTTATGTTGTGAACATTATACATCTTGAAAATTGTTGCTAATTCTGAGAAATCATAAATCATGTTTTGAGCAAATAATGTCCATTGGAAAGATTTTATCTGCTAGAGATACACTAGAAACAGAATCATAACAATCTTTGGAGAACACAATGTACATTGTGCCGTCATCACACCCACATAATTAAAGGGCCATTAAACACTAAAGTGCTAGATATGATGCATTTAAAGAAAAGATTAGTCTGAGAATAACATGCAGATGTATTATTTTAAAGTTTAATTTGCTGTTTAAATATTTGCAAACCAATTATAAAGTTTTAGCGTCTATAAACAATGGGAACTGTCATGTTGCAACTTAGGTTACCTTCTCTGCTGTGGTCAATTAGGGACATTGAATAAATAGGTCACTAGAGTGTGCAGCCAATGGCTGTGTGGAATATAACAGTGTTCTGTGCTTCCATTGCAAACAGGAACTGAAAAGCTCAACATTTCAGAATGGAATTACAGGAAAAGTGGACAAAATAAATAATGAAAGTATATTGCAGACTTTTAAATATATGTATGATTTATCATTTTATATAACCATCTCATAGTGTTTAATGTCCCTTTAAACATAATTCTCTGGTAGTCTTCATGTCTTGCAAAATATGTTAACAAATTTGCTATAGACCTTAGTAAAATATAGATTACATTTATATTTTTATATGAATTCATTTTGATGGTTTATTCACCTTTCCTTAAAATGTTTCTTTTATAATATAATGTTAAAGTATGCTGTCTTACTTGCTTCCAATTATTTTAGTTGTATTTCACTATTTTTTAACATTTTTCAATTAAATGATCTTTTTAAAATAAAACACCATAGGTTTAGACTGCAAAGCGTAAATTAACTGACCCAGAAAAACATAATTTATGTAAGAACTTACCTGATAAATTCATTTCTTTCATATTAGCAAGAGTCCATGAGCTAGTGACGTATGAGATATACATTCCTACCAGGAGGGGCAAAGTTTCCCAAACCTTAAAATGCCTATAAATACACCCCTCACCACACCCACAATTCAGTTTAACGAATAGCCAAGAAGTGGGGTGATAAGAAAAAAGTGCGAAAGCATATAAAATAAGGAAATGGAATAATTGTGCTTTAAAAAAATCAAAACCACCACAAAAAAGGGCGGGCCTCATGGACTCTTGCTAATATGAAAAAAATGAATTTATCAGGTAAGTTCTTACATAAATTATGTTTTCTTTCATGTAATTAGCAAGAGTCCATGAGCTAGTGACGTATGGGATAATGATTACCCAAGATGTGGATCTTTCCACACAAGAGTCACTAGAGAGGGAGGGATAAAATAAAGACAGCCAATTCCTGCCAAAAATAATCCACACCCAGAATAAAATTTTAATGAAAAAACATAAGCAGAAGATTCAAACTGAAACCACTGCCTGAAGTACGTTTCTACCAAAAACTGCTTCAGAAGAAGAACACATAAAAATGGTAGAATTTAGTAAAAGCATGCAAAGAGGACCAAGTTGCTGCTTTGCAAATCTGATCAACCGAAGCTTCATTCCTAAACGCCCAGGAAGTAGAAACTGACCTAGTAGAATGAGCTGTAATCCTTTGAGGCGGAGTTTTACCCGACTCGACATAGGCATGATGAATTAAAGATTTCAACCAAGATGCCAAAGAAATGGCAGAAGCTTTCTGGTCTTTTATAGAACCGGAAAAGATGACAAATAGACTAGAAGTCTTTCGGAAAGACTTAGTAGCTTCAACATAATATTACAAAGCTCTAACAGCATCCAAAGAATGCAATGATTTCTCCTTAGAATTCATAGGATTAGGACATAATGAAGGAACCACAATTTCTCTACTAATGTTGTTAGAATTCACAACCTTAGGTAAAAAATTCAAAAGAATTTCGCAGCACCGCCTTATCCTGATGCAAAATCAGAAAAGAAGACTCACAAAAAAGAGTAGATAATTCATAGACTCTTCTGGCAGAAGAGATGGCCAAAAGAAACAAAACTTTCCAAGAAAGTAATATAACGACCAAAGAATGCATGGGTTCAAAAGGAGGAGCTTGAAGAGCCCCCAGAACCAAATTCAAACTCCAAGGAGGAGAAATTGACTTAATGACAGGTTTTATACGAACCAAAGGTTGTACAAAACAATGAATATCAGGAAGATTAGCAATCCTTCTGTGAAAAAGAACAGAAAGAGCAGAGATTTGTCTTTCAAGGAACTTGCGGACAAACCTTTATCTAAACCATCCTGAAGAAATATAAGTCTTCCAGACTCTATAATATATCTCTCTAGATACAGATTTACGAGCCTGTCACATAGTATCAATCACAGAGTCAGAGAAACCTCTTTGACCAAGAATCAAGCGTTCAAACTCCATACCTTAAAATTAAGGTTTTGAGATCCTGATGGAAAAAAGAACCTTGAGACAGAAAGACTGGTCTTAACGGAAGAGTCCACAGCTGGCAAGAGGCCATCCGGACAAGATCCGCATACCAAAACCTGTGAGGCCATGCTGGAGCTACCAGCAGGACAAACGAGCATTCCTTAGAATATTGGAGAATACCCTTGGAAGAAGAACTAGAGGCGGAAAGATATAGGCAGGATGACACTTGTAAGGAAGAGATAATGCATCCACTGCCTCCGCCCGAGGATCCTGGGATCCGGACAGATACCAGGGAAGTTTCTTGTTTAGATGAGAAGCCATCAGATCTATTTCTGGGAGTTCCCACATTTGAACAATCTGAGGAAATACCTCTGGGTGAAGACCATTCGCCCAGGTGCAATGTTTGGCGACTGAGATAATCCGCTTTCCAATTGTCCATACCTGGGATATGAACCGCAGAGATTAGACAGGAGCTGGATTCCGCCCAAACCAAAATTCGAGATACTTCTTTCATAGCCAGAGGACTGTGAGTCCCTCCTTGATGATTGATGTATGCCACAGTTGTGACATTGTCTATCTGAAAACAAATGAACAACTCTCTCTTCAGAAGAGGCCAAGACTGAAGAGCTCTGAAAATTGCACGGAGTTCCAAAATATTGATCGGACATCTCACCTCCTGAGATTCCCAAACCCCTTGTGCCGTCAGATACCCCCACACAGCTCCCCAACCTGTAAGACTTGCATCTGTTGAGATTATAGTCCAGGTCGGAAGAACAAAGAAGCCCCCTGAACTAAACGATGGTGATCTGTCCACCATGTCAGAGAGTGTCGTATAATCGGTTGAAAGATATTAATTGAGATATCTTTGAGTAATCCCTGCACCATTGGTTCAGCATACAGAGCTGAAGAGGTCGCATGTGAAAATGAGCAAAGGAGATCGCATCTGATGCGGCAGTCCTAAGACCTAAAATTTCCATGCATAAGGCTACCAAAGGGAATGATTGTGACTGAAGGTTTTGACAAGCTGATATCAATGTTAAACTTCTCTTGTCTGACAAGGACAGAGTCATAGACACTGAATCCATCTAGAAACCTAAAAAGGTTACCCTTGTCTGAGGAATCAATGAACTGATTGGTAAATTGATCCTCCAACCATGAACTTGAAGAAACAACACACGTCGATTCGTATGAGATTCTTCGAAAATGAGAAGACTGAGCAAGTACCAAGATATCGTCCAAATAAGGAAATACCAAAACCCTGTTCTCTGATTACAGAAAGAAGGGCACCGAGAACCTTTGAAAAAAATTCTTGGAACTGAGGCTAGGCCAAACGGTAGAGCCACAAAACTGGTAATGCTTGTCTAAAAAGAGAATCTCAGACACTAAAAGTGATCTGGATGAATCGGAATATGCAGATACACATCCTGTAAATCTATTGTAGACATATAATGCCCTTGCTAAACAAAAGGCAGGCTAGTCCTACAGTAACCATCTTGAATGTTGGTATCCTTACATAACGATTCAATATTGATAGATCCGGAACTGGTCTGAAGGAATTGACCTTCTTTGGTACAATGAAGAGATAAAATAAAACCCCAGCCCCTGTTCCAGAACTGGAACTGGCATAATTACTCCAGCCAACTCTAGATCTGAAACACATTTCAGAAATGCTGAGCCTTTGCTGTGTTAACTGGGACACGGGAAAGAAAAAAATCTCTTAGCAGGAGGCCTTAACTTGAAGCCAATTCTGTACCTTTCTGAAACAAAGTTCTGAAACCAGAGATTGAGAACGGAATTGATCCAAATTTCTTTGAAGAAAACGTAATCTGCCCCATACCAGCTGAGATGGAATAAGGGCCGCACCTTCATGGGTACTTAGGAGCTGGCTATAGGTTTTTATAAGGCTTGGATATATTCCAAACTGGAAATAGTTTCCAAACTGATACCGCTCCTGAGGATGAAGGATCAGGCTTTTGTTCCTTGTTGTGAGGAAAGGAACGAAAATGATTATTAGACCTAAATTTACCTTAGATTTTTTATCCTTTGGTAAAAAAGTTCCCTTCCTTCCAGAAACAGTTGAGATAATAATTTATTACCCTGGAAAGAAAGGGAAAGCAAAGTTGACTTAGAAGACATATCAGCATTCCAAGTTTAATCCATAAAGCTTTTCTAGCTAAAATAGCTAGAGACATATACCTGACATCAACTCTAATGATATCAAAAGATGGTATCACCAATAAAATTATGAGCATGTTATAGAATAATAATAATGCTATAAAATTATGATCTGTTACTTGTTGCGCTAAAGCTTCTAACCAAAAAGTTGAAGCTGCAGCAACATCCGCTAAAAATATAGCAGGTCTAAGAAGATTACCTGAACATAAGTAAGCTTTTCTTAGAAAGGATTCAATTTTCCTATCTAAAGGATCCTTAAATGAAGTACTATCTGCCGTAGGAATAGTAGTACATTTAGCAGGAGTAGAGACAGCCCCAAAACCTTAGGGATTTTGTCCCAAAAAACTCTAATCTGTCAGATGGTACAGGATATAATTGCTTAAACGTTTAGAAGGAGTAAAAGAATTACCCAAATTATTCCATTCCCTGGAAATTACTTCAGAAATAGCATCAGGGAGATTAAACACTTCTGGAATAACTACAGGAGATTTAAAAACCTTATTTAAACGTTTAGATTTAGTATCAAGAGGACCAGAATCCTCTATTTCTAATGCAATTAATACTTCTTTAAATAAAGAACGAATTCCATCTTGAACAAATACAAAGATTAATCAGCATCAACCTCTGAGACCGAAACCTCTGAACCAGAAGAACCATTATCAGTATCAGAATGATGATGTTCATTTAAAAATTCATCTGAAAAAAGAGAAGTTTTAAAAGACTTTTATGTAAACTAGAAGGAGAAATAACAGACATAGCCTTCTTAATGGATTTAAAAAATAAAATCTCTTATGTTTATCAGGAACACTCTGAAAATTAGATGTTGACGGAACAGCAACAGGTAATGTAACAGTACTAAAGGAAATTTTATCTGCATTAATAAGTTTGTCATGACATGCAATACAAACAACAGCTGGAGAAACAGATACCAAAAATTATAGCAGATACACTTAGCTTGGTAGCTCCAGCACCGGGCAGTGATTTTCCTGAAGTATCTTCTGACTCAGTTGCAACGTGGAACATCTTGCAATATGTAATAGAAAAAACAACATATAAAGCAAAATTGATCAAATTCCTTAAATGACAGTTTCAGGAATGGGAAAAAATGCCAAAGAACAAGCTTCTAGCAACCAGAAGCAATGAAAAATGAGACTTAAATAATGTGGAGACAAAAGCGACGCCCATATTTTTTTAGCGCCAAATAAGACGCCCACATTATTTGGCGCCTAAATGCTTTTGGCGCCAAAAATGACGCCACATTCGGAACGCCGACATTTTTGGCGCAAAATAACGTCAAAAAATGACGCAACTTCCGGCGACACGTATGACGCCGGAAACGGAAAAGATTTTTTGCGCCAAAAAAGTCAGCGCCAAGAATGACGCAATAAAATGAAGCATTTTCAGCCCCCGCAAGCCTAACAGCCCACAGGGAAAAAAGAGTCAAATTTTTGAAGGTAAGAAAAAATGATTAATTCAAATGCATTATCCCAAATATGAAACTGACAGTCTGAAAAATAATGAATGTTCAACATTCTGAGTCAAGGCAAATAAATGTTTGAATACATATATTTAGAACTTTATAAACAAAGTGCCCAACCATAGCTTAGAGTGTCACAGAAAATAAGATTTACTTACCCCAGGACACTCATCTACATGTTTGTAGAAAGCCAAACCAGTACTGAAACGAGAATCAGCAGAGGTAATGGTATATAAATAAGAGTATATCGTCGATCTGAAAAGGGAGGTAAGAGATGAATCTCTACGACCGATAACAGAGAACCTATGAAATAGACCCCGTAGAAGGAGATCACTGCATTCAAATAGGCAATACTCTCCTCACATCCCTCTGACATTCACTGCACGCTGAGAGGAAAACCGGGCTCCAACTTGCTGCGGAGCGCATATCAACGTAGAATCTAGCACAAACTTACCTCACCACCTCCATAGGAGGCAAAGTTTGTAAAACTGAATTGTGGGTGTGGTGAGGGGTGTATTTATAGGCATTTTAAGGTTTGGGAAACTTTGCCCCTCCTGGTAGGAATGTATATCTCATACGTCACTAGCTCATGGACTCTTGCTAATTACATGAAAGAAATATTAATTTTTAAATTTAAAGTAGAAAAACAAAGTATTGCACATTGGATTTATAACTTAAATACTTACGATAAATTTACACATTTTATGAAGAGGAAATAGATGACAAAAAAAGTACAATAAAATAGCAGTTACAGAGGAAATGGTAGACCTGTCAGATCAACACAAATTATTTTATTGATTTTGCAAATAAATTAAAGAGATAACTTTGGAAGTCACAATAGTTTATTAAATACAAAATTATATTACACACACACATGCATACTTCTCTCACACACACACACCTTGGCATGCATTGTGTAAACCTGCATTCCTACATTGCTGTGTTGGCTCAGATAAGTGCTATAATGCTTTCTAAATTTGCAAACATCTCAGAATCTATTACAAATAGCCAAATATGCAGGTAGTTTATTTAGCTGTAGGGGTGTGCAAAGAGGCATAAAGCCAGGCTAACAAAACATCTGTGTCAAATTGTAGAGAACAACTGAAATTATATATTTTAATAGCACAAATTAAGGACAGGTTAAAATCCCTTTTACCACGCTTGTGATAAACAATATTCATAGCAAAGACTGAATATATATAGCCTCGTTTTTCAAAAAAGATGATTGAGATTTTGTTTTACACATGCTGGCCAGAAAAAAAAAAAAAAAGAAAAAAAAAGTAAAAAAAACTTTTAGGCATCACATACTATATGAATAGAAAAACAGCAAGATGTTGTGTGTTATGGAATCAGAGAGGTGGCCTTTTTAAGGATAAAGGGAGGTGTGGTATTTAGAATGGCAGAAATTGGCTATCGTCCATGACAGAGAACAAGGTGCAGTCAACAGCCCCCTAAAACTCCTTTTTGTTTAAAAAGCAACAAAGCAATGGTTGGTGCTCTGGTGCAATGGTGGTCTTTTGGAGTTTAGAACTGTATTCAGGGTGCATAATGATCTCACAATGTATAAGACACCTGAAGCATGTTAAATATGGTCACCTTATGTTCCATTCATTTTATCTGCTACAAGAGGGCTCTTGTACAATAAAGTGTCTCCCAGCACAACAGTTTTATAAAACATTACTCTCTAATGCAATTGAGAGAAATGGTGTTTTGAAGACTATTTACACAATGGACTTCATGAAATAGTTCTCCTTGTAATTTTTTAGTTTCTCACTCAACTTTGCTTTCTGAAATAAAAAAAAATAAAGGACCAGTCAACACAGTAGATGTGCATAATCAACAAATGCAAGATAAGACAATGCAATAGCACTTAGTCTGAACTTCAAATGAGTAGTAGATTTTTTTTTCTGACCATTTTAAAAGTTATGTCTTTTTCCACTCCCCCCTGTACCATGTGACAGCCATCAGCCAATCACAAATGCATACACGTACCATGTGACAGCCATCAGCCATTCACAAATGCATACACACTTATTCTTGCACATGCTCAGTAGGAGCTGGTGACTCAAAAAGTTTAAATATAAAAAGACTGTGCACATTTAGTTAATGGAAGTAAATTGGAAAGTTGTTTAAAATGTCGTGCTCTATCTGAATAATGAAAGTTTAATTTTGATTGAGTGTCCCTTTAACATCTGTTAAATATAAACTGAAAACATAGCAAATATCAGTATTAGTGTGTTGGAAGTGCTTTTGTACACCACCTGGAATTTGTCATGTGGTAGATCTCAAACAGACTCATTAAAAAGGGACATGAAACCCTATTTGTTTCTTTCACGATTCAGACAGCATACAATTTAAGAAAAAGTTTCCAATGTAATGCTATTAGTAAATTAACTTCATTCTCATGGTATTCTTATAAAATTGCCTCCATATAGTTTCCAGATGCTACCTACCTAGGTATTCTTTTTAACAAAAAATACCTTTGAACACTAGATGGCAGCAGTGTTTTCACAATGTATAATATTTTTAAAAGCATTCTTACAAAACTGTTGCCCTGCTGTGCTCCAGGCACATTCATGCTCCTGAGCCTACCTACTTGCTTTTAAACAAAGTGAACAAAATACATTTAATAGAAGTGAAATTAAGGTGTTTTTTTTTTAAATGTACACACTGAATCATGAAACTATTTGTTTTTATGTCCCTTTAACCCCTTAACAACCAGCGCTGTACCCTGTACGGTCATTAAGCCCTTAAGGTGGGGCAGTGCAGAAATAGAGTTGCAGAGTTACCGATGCAGAGAGGGACACCGGTAGTGCTTATCAGTGGTGTGGGAGGGTTAGGAGGGAGGGAGGCCCATTGATGGAGGGGGAGGGAGGGATGGGCAGGAACAAATGGGACTGCTACACTGCACAAAAAATAAATGCAGAGAGGGAGGGGGAAAAGATTGTAGAAAAAAAATGGCAGAAACTAATTAGAGGGGGAGGGTTAGATAGCTTTTTGGGAGGGATTAGGGAGGTGGGAAGATAAGTGGGTTATTATACACTGAAGAAAATAAAGTCTAAAACTGATTAACCCCTTCACTGCTGGGAATAATAAAAGTGTAATAAGTGTAAGAATAAATTACCTGTAATACATTTTTTTGGGGGGGAAACAAAATATTTTTAAAATTTGTTTTACTATTAAATTAATTAAGTATTTCATTCCAGTCCTCAAGTGCCCCTAACAGGCCAGATTTTCATATCATCTGATCTAAAGCAAAGGTGAAATAATCAGCTGATCAGTATCCATGGTTACTAGTTCAGATATCATGAAATGATATCAAGTATGGGTAATTGAGAACTGGAGTTCGGAAACACTGGATTAAAGGGAGAGGAACCTCCAAAATGCTCTTTTATGATTTGGATATTACATACAATTTTAAGCAACTTTTCAATTTACTTATATTAAGTTTGCTTCATTCTCTTGTTATCCTTTGCTGAAGGAGCAGCCTTGCACTACTGGCAGCTATAGCTGAACACATCCAGTTAGCCAATCACAAGAGACAAATGTGTTCAGGCACCATCATCAACTAGATCACACTAATGTATGAGATGTGTATGATATGTGCGTATTCTCTTTTTCAAAAAGGGATACCAAGAGTGTCTTAAAATTACTTGCTCTATCTGAATCATGCAAGTTTTATTTGGACGTTCCTATCCCTTTAATTTACCAAACAAAAAACACTAAGCAAAACCAGGAAAAGTACATTTTAAAGTGCCATAAAACCAATACACCATTTGACAGATTTGAAATTAAAATAAAATTTATAATAAAAAAAATATATATACTTACAATTCCAGATTCATGTTTTGGTTTTACAACAATTGAAGCTAATTTTAACCTATAAGAAATAGCTTTTTTCTGTTTATATACTTCTTCAGCTTTTTTTAACCTGTAAGAAATAGCAATGGATTACTCAACTATATTTACATGTGAATGCTACTTTCAGTAAAAAATAATAAAATTAAAGACAGCTAAGGAATAAGGGCTAGATTACAAATGGAGCGCAAACAATTTCGCAAGGGTTTTTGCGATCGTTTGAGATTCTGATAAACTTGAAATATCAGAGCAATTAAAAAGGAGCGCAATCTTGATATACGATAGAATCCTGACCGCAAAACAGTTATACAAAATTAAAGTTGCACAAAAGACACTTAAAAAACCAAAATTTATGCTTACCAGATAAATTCCTCTTTCCTGGCAGGGAGAGTCCACGACAACATTCCTTACTGTTGGGAAATACAACACCTGGCCACCAGGAGGAGGCAAAGACACCCCAGACAAAGGCTTAAATATCCCTCCCCTTCCCCCAGTCATTCGGCAGAGGGAACGAGGCAAAGTAGGAGAAACATCAGGGTATAAAGGTGCCAGAAGATAAGCAAAAAGGGAGCCACCCTAAAAATTTTAACAGGCGGGGTCATGGACCCTCCCTGCCAGGAAAGAAAGACCTTTAAACTGTTGAGCATAAATTTTGTGTTTTCTTTCCATAAGGCAGGGAGAGTCCACAACGACATTCCTTCCTGTTGGGAAAATACCCAAGCTCCAGTGGACACTGAAGGAATAACGGGAGGGAAAGAAAGAAAGAGGCGGACCCTAATCTGAGGGCCCCACAGCCTGGAAAACCTCTTTCCCTAAAACTGCTTCAGCTGCAGCAAACACATCAAATTTGTTAAATTTAGACAAGTATGTAAGGACGACCAGGTAGCCGCCTTACAAATCTGATTCATAGAGGCTTCATTCTTAAAAGCTCAGGAAGAAGCAACTGCTCTAATGGAATGAGCCGTAATCCTCTCGGGAGGCTGCTGTCCCACTTTCTCATAAGCAAAGCGGATAGCACTTCTCAACTAGAAAGACAAGTCAGACGTAGTGGGCTTCTGCCCCCTACGTTGACCCGCAAAAACGACAAAGATGAAGATTGTCTGAATTCCTTAGTAACATGTAGGTAAAACTTCAAAGCACGAACCACATCCATATTGCGATGCAAACATTCCTTCGCTGAAGGATTGGGACACAAGGACAGGACAACAATCTCTTGATTGATGTTACGATCTGACACCACCAGCCGGGAGTATTAGGCGTGCCGTGGGTAACTGCATGTGAAGCAGTTTGAGGGGATAGAGGGTAGACATTTCCCAAACCACAGAATCCTGAGAGGTTGACAACTCAGAGGGACTATTTATGCTAGGGGGGTTAGCAGACTTAGCTCCCTTCTTAGACTTTAGAACAGTACCCAGGCAAATAGAACAAAATTGAGCAGGTGGACAAACCACCGCCTCCTCACAGCATAAACAGGTATTTATAATAGGAGGTGCAGAACCTTCTAGCATATTATCAGAGTCCTCCATCGCTGGAGATGCAATCCCACAGTAAGTAAAGATTTAAACAAATTTTCTAGGACTATTTTTAATAATTAAAAAGAGGCACCTTTATAACCCCAATGGCAGTGGCACTCACAACCTCTTAGACCCAGACAGTTATAGAACGCTCTCGGTAGGATTGCCAGAAATCCTGCAGTAAGATCTCAAGGAAAACGTAATGAACAGCACCCGATTATGTGGTGCGCAAGAAGGGACCTCCCCTGCTATAAGAAAAAGTGCGCAAGGCTATTAGTAGCTGCGCAACTAACAAAAACTAAAGTAAAACCCGTCAGTTTCATTGCCAAAAAGTACCATAATAATCGAAGTCCCTGCTAAGTAGTAATATAAAGTGGACTTTCTCTCCAGGATCTATGCTGTGGAACAGATACAGCCTCAATTGTGTCAGCCTTGCCGCAGTGTTCTGACAGGGACCTGAGTGTAAAAAGGCAAGCAGTGTAACTCGTTAACACTGATTGCCCAGGAGCTGTTAGACAGTCTGGATCGCTTCGCAGAAAAACTTTCCCTGCATCTTCAGACTCTAAAATTCATCAATACTCTCACTGAGAGGTTTATATAATTACTTAATTAAAACTCCAGTCCTTTCTTGAAGGGAACATACCCATTTAAGGACTATCCGAATCTTCTGACACTTCTCTGCCATTCTCCTCTAGTGGCGAAAGGCAAATAATGACTGGGGTAATGGGGAAGGGGAGGGATATTTAAGCCTCTGAGGCCCATTTATCAAGCTCCAAATGGAGCCTGAGGGCCTGTGTTTCTGGCGAGTCTTCAGACTCACCAGAAACACAAGTTATGGAGCAGCGGTCTAAAGACCGCTGCTCCTTTTCCTGTCCGCCTGCTCTGATGAGGTGGACAGACAGACATCGCCACAATTCAACCCAATCGAGTGCAATCGGGTTGATTGACACCCCCCTGCAGGCGGCCGATTGGCCGCAAATCTGCAGGGGGCAGCGTTGCACCAGCAGATCACAAGAGCTGCTGGTGCAATGCTGAATGCGGAGAGCAATATATTCTGCGAGGTCTGTCGGACCTGATCCGCACTGTCGGATCAGGTCCGACAGACCTTTGTTATTTAGGCCTCTCTGGCTGGGGTGTCTTTGCCTCCTCCTGGTGACCAGGTGTTGTATTTCCCAACAGTAAGGAATGTCGCTGTGGACTCTCCCTGCCTTATGGGAAAAAATGCATTACAAATTACAGTTACACTCATTAACACTGCCTAATAAAAACTAATCTTAAAAAAATATTGCAAATAGAAGTTAAGGGCTCAAAGATATGAGAACTTGGGTGTTAATGTAGAATCAAAGTGGAAATCAGGAGCACCGGCAGCAGGTAGTTTAAAAATTAAACATTTATTCTTACACCTTAGTGTTGGTAAAATATTCCAAATGCTTGGCACAAACAATGGAAATAAAGTTTAGGAAAGTCTGTTGACAACAACCTTACATGTTTCAGCTCCAAGAGCCGTCCTCATAAGCTGCTGTCTGACTTAATAAAATTAACATATTTAAAAGCAGCAGACAAATCCTATTGGTTACAACTTGATTAGTAAACTAGTAACACTTGTAAACCTACTATATAAGTTGCTAGTGTTTAACCCTTAAGTTCCCTTTTTACAGAGTGCTACAATTAAGTAAAAACTTTATAATTCAGTGCCCTTTTATACACAGAATGTTAATAAAGAGTAAGGATATAATGACAATTTTACAATCCCATTCTATCAGTTAACAAATCATTTAAAACTATTTATAACTATTTATACCAATTCTTCCTAACATAGGGGATTGACCTATTACTGTGTATAAATAATAGTAGCTTTTTTTGTTTTTTTTGTTGCATCTTTACTTTTTTACATCTTCCTGTACTATTCACAGCACATGATCAATTAGGGAAACTTCTATTTCATGCTACCACTATAGGCTAAGGTACTGGGAACTATGTTTTGAATCCTTTGTTACAAATGTAGATACTCATTATTTATCTTATCAAACTTATCCTTTGATAGGTACCCACAATCTCTACAAATGTGTGTATACATTCTCTATGACTAATTTAGTTTGTTTTATGGAGTAACCTAAAGTATGTATGTAGGTATAGTGAAAGCCAGCCATGCACTTATATCCTGATTATTATCGTGCAAGGTAATTGTAGATGATGATCTGTGACTAGTCTTAACTGTCATTGCCAAAAATTCATGAGGTCATAGTCAGAGTTAAAACCATTAGGGACCCTGGTTTTTAACTTAAAAATCCAAAATACTTCCTGTCTACCCACGATTGTCTCTCTATCCCCACCATTTCTGGGGGGCAATGTCCTTTCTATAGCAGTCCAGAGAAAACTGCTAGTGTCTTTGTTATGGACTGTGACAAAATGTTGTACCAAAGGTGTACTAGCTTTCCCTATTTTTATGGAGGAAAGGTGCTCCCTTATTCTGGATCTCACCTCCCTAATTGTGAGACCTACATACTGTTTCTGACACTCTGTACACGTAATCAAATAAATGATAAACGTGGACCTACAGTTCATACACATACGTTTTTGGTACTCTTGTCCAGTATAGGTCGAAATGAAACTTGTCCCTGTGTCTACTTTTGCACAGGCTACACAGTTCATATAATGACATTTATACATGCCTCTTGATGTCAACCATGATGAATCTTGTGTCAGTTCCTTGCTAGGTAATTTTGTGGGGGATACCATATTTCCTATGCTCATATTCTTTTTGTATGCAAATCTGCAATCCTTAAAATTGATGTCTGCTAAGCCATCATCTGCTCTTAATAAGGGGAGATGTTTTCTAATTATATTACAGATATTAGAATATTGACTACTATATGTTGTTACAAACAGTAAATCTTTAGATTCATCTCTCTTTCTTGCATCTCTTCTCCCCTTACCAAGAAGATCCTTGCGATTCTGTTTCATTACTGACTGCTTGGCTGATTCTATCAATTTTTTCTGATAACCCCTCTGTTCTATCCTTTCTGTTAGTAAAGTGGATTGTTCATGATAGCTGTTATCATCTGAACAATTTCGTTTCAATCGTGTATACTGACCTTTTGCTATCCCTTTGAATGTACTTGTTGGATGGCAACTGGCTGCATGTAGCAATGTATTTCCTGATATGGGCTTTCTGTAAACTGTAGATCTAACAAGTTCCCCATTACTTCCACTAAGTGTGATATCAAGATAATTGATCTGCTTCCTATCAAATTCCAAAGTGAATTTCAAACCCACATCATTTGTATTTAAACCTCCTACAAATTTTTTCATTGTTTCATGATCGCCTTGCCAGATGAAGAGCAGATCATCTATGAAGCGTTTGTATACAACTATGTTATCTCTGAAAGGGTTCCCATCTCCAAATATGCTACACCGCTCCCACCAACCTAAAAATAGGTTGGCATATGAGGGTGCAAATTTTGCCCCCATAGCGGTGCCGCATACCTGAAGATAGAAAACCCCCTCAAATGAAAAATAGTTGTGTTTCAGAAGAAAATCTGTGACTCTTACTACAAACTCACAATACTCTGGATTACTACCATAATATTTTCTCATGAAAAAAGCTATCGCTTGTAATCCTCTTGCATGTGGTATTGAAGAGTAGAGTGATTGGACATCTATTGTTAACCAAGTAAACTTATCACTCCACTCTATATCTGAAACTATTTGCAATATATGCTTTGTGTCCTTTACATGGCTCCAGAGATCAAGTACCATTGGCTGTAAGATCTTATCTAGCCATTCTGACAGGTGTTCTGAAAAAGACCCTATTCCACTTACTCCTGATTTCCACTTTGATTCTACATTGACTGTTTGCCCATTGTGAAGCACGGCTAGCACTGGAATTTTATGCTGTGTTCAGGACTGTTTTAAACCCGGTATTTTGTTCCGGAACGAGCAGAGGCAGTAGTGAGCTGACGTCATCGGACGCACGCATCAGAAGCGCAACCGCGCCCCCCTATTGCTATAGGCTGAGGAGGGTATGGCAGGCTGATTGGAGGAACAGAGGACGCTGAGAGACACGGGAAAGGTGTCGGAAGAGATCCAGGAGAGGATAGTAACAGCGTGATACACTCAGCCTCTACCCTGGGACCAGCCGGCATACACAGGGGGGCACGGTAAGAATACCTTTAATTGTTACTATATGGGACTGGTTGCCATTGTAAATGGGTACACGCTACTAATACTCACTACAGTGTGGGCTTTATGCCAGCTTCTTATATGCTTTTCAGTATTGCCATCATCTTTATTTGCTGTGAAATCCTGTTGATAATTTGTATATTCACAATAGCGTTTGGGCAACGCTTACTCTAACAGCAAAGACAGATTGAGGAGGTATATATATATTTTTCTGCTCAGTCCTGAAACATGGAGGCACAAATGGAAGTTGCAGTAAGACCACAAACTTTCTTTTCTTTAAGGAGTGCACAAGAAAGGGATGATAAGAATCCTGAGTGTGAAACTATATTTTCTATGGACAGATCTAAGTATACTCTTTCAGCATTATTTGAAGAAATGGAGTCCAATTTGATAAAAGAAAATAAATTAAAATGGGACATTTGGACATTGGAAAGTTATACTAAACTTAATATAATACCAAGAGGTTTAAGGTTAAACAAATATCCTACTTTTGTGACAGAGGACAGGGTATTTATTAATCAGTGGAATGATGTTTTATCTGAGTGCTCATTCAGATTGATGCAACTACTAATACAGTATAAAACAAATCAGTTGCTTAGTGTAAAAAATGTGATTACCCTAATACAGGATGAATTGAATATTAGAAGTGAACATACAAGCTACCCTGTATTTGACCAAACCCTGCAAGATGTTGTGGCTGAAGCCAAAAAAGTATTGCTAGACAGAAAGCATTCCAAATTTGTGAGAGATCAGTCAGATTATACAAATAACATGGTATATATTTGGAATAGAAAAGAGAGGTTTCAGACCAGACGAGATTTTAATCTAAGGAACAACTTTGGCAATAGAGGTAGAGGTCGTAGGAACAGGGGGAGAGGTAGAAGTGGAAGGCGAATTCAATTCTCTGATAGTGAAACAGAAGGGACAGGGGACAGCTCTTGTTCTGGGGGAGAAGAAGACACAGATCACATTGTACAGAACAGTCAAGCTATGAGTAACTACCACTATAATCAACAACAAATGGGACAAGTAAATTACAGTCAACATTTAGCTACACCTAAAGAAAACACACAGCCACAGGTAGTTACACCTAAAGTACTTATACAACAGCCGGTGTCTATATTAAAAAACACCCAGAAGGGCTCAAAATCTAAGTATAGTACCCCAGTACCAGATCAGACACCTAGTGGAGGTAATCTAATTAGCAATCCAGACACCATTGAGAGATCAGAAATGAATCAGGTTTTTTGTATCCCCCAGCCAAAACCAGACGGGGGGGGGCGAGGCAACAGAGGATCAACAAGAGGGAGGTACTCACTCAGAACACAACAGAGACAAACACGCTACCAATAGCAAATGTCACCAATACATTTCCAATCAATAATGTAATAAATCTGTCTGCTTACACCCTGAATGATGTGGAATTAAAATTGTTGGGTTTAGGTTTGGGGTTTGTTCCCACTAGTTCATTCAATTTGTTTAATACATTATTGGACGTAAATAAATTGATCAGAAGATTAACTTTAAAGAAGCATTTTTCTGTGAATAAACACTCTTCCAATGAATTCCAGCCACAAGAGAGCATGGTTGTTCAGCCTAGCTTTGAGACTGGCAGGGATACAAGTGGAATAGATTTCCAGCATCTTTGTGACTTAAATACATTGGAAACTTTAGCAGAAGAAAGTGTCGGGAATGGGTCCATTTCTGAATCGGCTATATGTACCCCCAAATTTAAGAAAAGATCTACCTTCTACCCGTTACAGAGTAGAGGGAATATAATAGAAGAATTCCAAAACAGAGTAGAAGAAGATCTTACTAATCTATACTATACTCAGACTAATACCAAATACAATCTAACATACAATGAAAAGGAAATACTGAAGAAATTGGCACAGAATAAAGATCTGGTAATACGTGCCGCAGATAAGGGGGGCTCAGTTTTGGTTCAGAATAGAGATGATTTTGTTAATGAAGCTCTTAGGCAGTTGAATAACCCATTGAATTATAGAACACTAACTAATGATCCAACTAATATCTTTAACAAAAAGTTACAAGACTTAGTAGATGATGGTGTGGAACTAGGTTTCATTGAAAAAGATACTAGTGATTACCAACCCCAAAATACCGACCTTTAACCATCTTCCTAAAGTACACAAGAGTACAGAGAATGTGATAGGAAGGCCTATAGTAAGTGGAATAGGGTCTTTTTCAGAACACCTGTCAGAATGGCTAGATAAGATCTTACAGCCAATGGTACTTGATCTCTGGAGCCATGTAAAGGACACAAAGCATATATTGCAAATAGTTTCAGATATAGAGTGGGAGTGATAAGTTTACTTGGTTAACAATAGATGTCCAATCACTCTACTCTTCAATACCACATGCAAGAGGATTACAAGCGATAGCTTTTTTCATGAGAAAATATTATGGTAGTAATCCAGAGTATTGTGAGTTTGTAGTAAGAGTCACAGATTTTCTTCTGAAACACAACTATTTTTCATTTGAGGGGGTTTTCTATCTTCAGGTATGCGGCACCGCTATGGGGGCAAAATTTGCGCCCTCATATGCCAACCTATTTTTAGGTTGGTGGGAGCGGTGTAGCATATTTGGAGATGGGAACCCTTTCAGAGATAACATAGTTGTATACAAACGCTTCATAGATGATCTGCTCTTCATCTGGCAAGGCGATCATGAAACAATGAAAAAATTTGTAGGAGGTTTAAATACAAATGATGTGGGTTTGAAATTCACTTTGGAATTTGATAGGAAGCAGATCAATTATCTTGATGTCACACTTAGTGGAAGTAATGGGGAACTTGTTAGATCTACAGTTTACAGAAAGTCCATATCAGGAAATACATTGCTACATGCAGCCAGTTGCCATCCAACAAGTACATTCAAAGGGATAGCAAAAGGTCAGTATACACGATTGAAACGAAATTGTTCAGATGATAACAGCTATCATGAACAATCCACTTTACTAACAGAAAGGATAGAACAGAGGGGTTATCAGAAAAAATTGATAGAATCAGCCAAGCAGTCAGTAATGAAACAGAATCGCAAGGATCTTCTTGGTAAGGTGAGAAGAGATGCAAGAAAGAGAGATGAATCTAAAGATTTACTGTTTGTAACAACATATAGTAGTCAATATTCTAATATCTGTAATATAATTAGAAAACATCTCCCCTTATTAAGAGCAGACGATGGCTTAGCAGACATCAATGTTAAGGATTGCAGATTTGCATACAAAAAGAATATGAGCATAGGAAATATGGTATCCCCCACAAAATTACCTAGCAAGGAACTGACACAAGATTCATCATGGTTGACATCAAGAGGCATGTATACATGTCATTATATGAACTGTGTAGCCTGTGCAAAAGTAGACACAGGGACAAGTTTCATTTCGACCTATACTGGACAAGAGTACCAAAAACGTATGTGTATGAACTGTAGGTCCACGTTTATCATTTATTTGATTACGTGTACAGAGTGTCAGAAACAGTATGTAGGTCTCACAATTAGGGAGGTGAGATCCAGAATAAGGGAGCACCTTTCCTCCATAAAAATAGGGAAAGCTAGTACACCTTTGGTACAACATTTTGTCACAGTCCATAACAAAGACATTAGCAGTTTTCTCTGGACTGCTATAGAAAGGACACTGCCCCCCAGAAATGGTGGGGATAGAGAGACAATCCTGGGTAGACAGGAAGTATTTTGGATTTTTAAGTTAAAAACCAGGGTCCCTAATGGTTTTAACTCTGACTATGACCTCATGAATTTTTGGCAATGACAGTTAAGACTAGTCACAGATCATCATCTACAATTACCTTGCACGATAATAATCAGGATATAAGTGCATGGCTGGCTTTCACTATACCTACATACATACTTTAGGTTACTCCATAAAACAAACTAAATTAGTCATAGAGAATGTATACACACATTTGTAGAGATTGTGGGTACCTATCAAAGGATAAGTTTGATAAGATAAATAATGAGTATCTACATTTGTAACAAAGGATTCAAAACATAGTTCCCAGTACCTTAGCCTATAGTGGTAGCATGAAATAGAAGTTTCCATAATTGATCATGTGCTGTGAATAGTACAGGAAGATGTAAAAAAGTAAAGATGCAACAAAAAAAAACAAAAAAAGCTACTATTATTTATATACAGTAATAGGTCAATCCCCTATGTTAGGAAGAATTGGTATAAATAGTTATAAATAGTTTTAAATGATTTGTTAACTGATAGAATGGGATTGTAAAATTGTCATTATATCCTTACTCTTTATTAACATTCTGTGTATAAAAGGGCACTGAAGTATAAAGTTTTTACTTAATTGTAGCACTCTGTAAAAAGGGAACTTAAGGGTTAAACACTAGCAACTTATATAGTAGGTTTACAAGTGTTACTAGTTTACTAATCAAGTTGTAACCAATAGGATTTGTCTGCTGCTTTTAAATATGTTAATTTTATTAAGTCAGACAGCAGCTTATGAGGACGGCTCTTGGAGCTGAAACATGTAAGGTTGTTGTCAACAGACTTTCCTAAACTTTATTTCCATTGTTTGTGCCAAGCATTTGGAATATTTTACCAACACTAAGGTGTAAGAATAAATGTTTAATTTTTAAACTACCTGCTGCCGGTGCTCCTGATTTCCACTTTGATTCTACATTGACTGTTTGCCCATTGTGAAGCACGGCTAGCACTGGAATTTTATGCTGTGTTCAGGACTGTTTTAAACCCGGTATTTTGTTCCGGAACGAGCAGAGGCAGTAGTGAGCTGACGTCATCGGACGCACGCATCAGAAGCGCAACCGCGCCCCCCTATTGCTATAGGCTGAGGAGGGTATGGCAGGCTGATTGGAGGAACAGAGGACGCTGAGAGACACGGGAAAGGTGTCGGAAGAGATCCAGGAGAGGATAGTAACAGCATGATACACTCAGCCTCTACCCTGGGACCGGCCGGCATACACAGGGGGGCACGTTAAGAATACCTTTAATTGTTACTATATGGGACTGGTTGCCATTGTAAATGGGTACACGCTACTAATACTCACTACAGTGTGGGCTTTATGCTTTTCAGTATTGCCATCATCTTTATTTGCTGTGAAATCCTGTTGATAACTTGGGTGTTAGAAAAAGAAAAAAAATAACTGCAAAGGGCTTTAACTGAGCTACACACACACACTAGAGCCTTTTGCCGTAATGTAGATGAAAACATGTAAAAGCATATTTATGCAATATTCATATTTAATAAAGGTTTTAACTATGTATTTACTGTACTCTATGCGGGAAATGCGTGAACACGATCGTGATTTTCTGCTGGAGAAAACGTTTACTTTCAACTTGTAATACCAGCGCAACCCGACTAACGCAACAATTCAAATCCTAGCTTCACTTGCAATCTAGCCCTAAATTTGCTAATGACTGGGGTGACAAGAACCCTTTGCAGATTATTCTAATTTTGTCAAAACTTATTTGATTAAAAGGAAATTAAACAAACACTTAATACATGCAAGATAGAATGTGTTCAATGCAAAAATTGACCTGAAATATGGAAATAGGGCCAGATTTATTATTGATAGGACGGACAAGGTTTACATGTGCAATTAAAGGGGCGCATTTGTTCCCCATATTTATTATTACACTAATATTAGTCCACACATGCAAAACTGTCCCCAACTCTCGCACAGTTGGTTGTCAAACACCCCAACTGATCACTACTGTCCAAAACCAACAATAATTCCAGAATTTGCCCATTTCTTACTAAAAAAATATAAATACAAAAAACATAATTTATGTAAGAACTTACCTGATAAATTAATTTCTTTCATATTGGCAAGAGTCCATGAGCTAGTGACGTATGGGATATACAATCCTACCAGGAGGGGCAAAGTTTCCCAAACCTCAAAATGCCTATAAATACACCCCTCACCACACCCACAATTCAGTTTAATGAATAGCCAAGAAGTGGGGTGATAAAAAAGGAGTAAAAAGCATCAACAAAGGAATTTGGAAATAATTGTGCTTTATACAAAAAAAAATCATAACCACCACAAAAAGGGTGGGACTCATGAACTCTTGCCAATATGAAAAATTAATTTATCAGGTAAGTTCTTACATAAATTATGTTTTCTTTCATGTAATTGGCAAGAGTCTATGAGCTAGTGACATATGGGATAGCAATACCCAAGATGTGAAACTCCACTCAAGAGTCACTAGAGAGGGAGGGCTAAAAAATAAAACCAGCCATTTTTCGCTGAAAAAAATAATCCACAACCCAAAACATAAGTTAATGCTCATTAAATGAAAAGAAAAAAAACTTAAAACATAAACAGAAGAATCAAACTGAAACAGCTGCCTGAAGAACTTTTCTACCAAAAACTGCTTCCGAAGAAGCGAATACATCAAAGCAGTAGAATTTAGTAAATGTATGCAAAGACCAGGTTGCGGCTTTGCAAATCTGATCAACTGAAGCTTCATTCTTAAAAGCCTACGAAGTGGAGACTGATCTAATAGAATGAGCTGTAATTCTGAGGCGGGGCTTGACCCGACCCCAAATAAGCTGAATGAATCAAAAGCTTTAACCATGAAGCCTTCTGACCTTTCCTAGAACGAGAAAAGATAACTAATAGACTAGAAGTCTTCCTGAAATCTTTGGTAGCTTCAACATATTTCAATATTTCTTCTCCAAAGAATTCTTAGGAAAGGACAACAATGTCTATTAATGTTGTTAGAATTCACAACCTTAGATAGAAGTCCGCAAAACCACCTTATCCTGATGAAAAATCAGAAAAGGAGATTCACAAGAAAGAGCAGATAATTCAGAAACTCTTCTAGCAGAAGAGATGGCCAAAAAGAACAACTCTTTCCAAGAAAGTAGTTTAATGTCCAAAGAATGCATAGGATCAAATGGAGGCTCCTGTAAAGCCTTCAAAACCAAATTAAGACTCCAAGGAGGAGAGAATGATTTAAAGGGACATGAAACCCAAATATTTTCTTCCATGATACAGATAGACTGCACAATTTTAAACAACTTTCTAATTTACTTCTATTGTCTAATTTGCTTCATTTTCTTGAAATCCTTTGCTGAAAAGCATATCTAGATAGGCTCAGTAGCTGCTGATTGGGAGCTGCACATAGATGCCTCGTGTGATTGGCTCATCCATGTGCATTGCTATTTCTTCAACAAAGGACATCTAAAGAAGGAAGCAAATTGGATAATAGAAGTAAATTGTTAAGTTGTTTAAAAGTTTTTTCTCTTTCTGAATCAAAAGAAATTTTTTGGATTTAGTGTCCCTTTAATGACTTCTTGATACAAACCAAAGCCTGTACAAAACAGTGAATATCAGGAAGCTTTAGCAATCTTTCTGTGAAATAAGTCAGAAAGAGCAGAGATTAGTCCCTTCAAGGAACTTGCAGACAAAACCTTATCCAAACCATCCTGAAGAAACTGTAAAATTCTAGGAACTCTAAAAGAATCAAGCGAATATATGAGAACACCATGAAATGTAAGTCTTCCAAACTTTATAATAAATCTTTCTAGAAACAAATTTACGAGCCTGAAACATAGTATTAATCACTGAGTCAGAGAAACCTCTATGACTAAGCACTAGGCGTTCAATTTCCATACCTTCAAATTTAATGATTTGAGATCCTGATGGAAAAACAGATCTTGTGTCAGGGTTTTTTTCCCTGTTTTGTTTCCCATGTGCTGCTGGCAGCCATTCTCACCTCTCTTGCCGACTCTGGTGCATACTGTGTGATGCTGCTCATTTCCTGCACTTCCTTTTATGGCCAGACTGGTGTATATCATCCGTGTGAGACAGGATGCAGTCTCAGAATTATGATGTCATCACTTATTATTTAAAGGGAGTCTGTTCAGTATGCTTTGCCCTTGCGTTGTCTCAGACCTGTTTGTGAGAGCTCCTGTGTATTACCTGGCTGTCTGATGTCCCTCCTGGTTCCTGATCCCTGGCTTGTTCCTGACTCAGTTCTCCTTGTTCCCGATTCCGGCTCATCTGAATATTCGCTTTGGCTCCTGACTCAGCTCGTCTGACTACCAGCTCTGGTTTTGATTCCTGGCTTGTGGACTTTTTATTATTTTTTGCTTTTAATAAAGACGTGATTATTTTTGCACTTCGACCTTAATGGAAGAGGCCAAGGTTGGCAACTGGACATCCGAACAAGATCTGCATACCAAAACTTGTGAGGACATGCTTGAGCTACCAGCAATACAAACGACTGTTTCATGATGATTTTGGATATCACTCTTGGAAGAAGAACTAGAGGCGGGAAAATATAAGCAGGTTGGTATAACACCAAGGAAGTGTCAACACATCCACTGCTTCCGCCTGAAGATCCCTGGACAGGTACCTGGGAAGTTTCTTGTTTAGATGAGATGCCATCAGATCTATTTCTGGAAGACCCCACATCTGAACAATCAGAGAAAACACATCTGGATAGAGAGACCACTACCCCAGATGTAAAGTCTGACGGCTGAGATAATCCGCTTCCCAACTGTCTACACCTGGGATATGTACCACAGAAATTAGACAAGAGCTGGATTCCGCCCAAGAAAGTATTGAAAATACTTCTTTCATAACTAAGGGACTGAGTCCCACCCTGATGATTGACATATGCCACAGCTGTGATATTGTCTGTCTGAGAACAAATGAACGGTTCTCTCTTTAACAGAGGCCAAGCCTGAAGAGCCCTGAAAATTGCACAGAGTTCCAAAATATTGATTGGTAATCTCGCCTCTTGAGATTTCCAAAATCCTTGTGCTGTCAGGGATCCCCAAACAGCTCCCAAACCTGAAAAGACTTGCATCTGTTGTGATCACAGACCAGGTTGGACGAACCAAAGAGGCCCCTAGAACTATACAATGGTGATCTAACCACCAAGTCAGAGATAATCGAACATTGGGATTTAAGGATATTAATTGTGATATCTTTGTATAATCCCAGCACCATTGATTCAGCATACAAAGCTGGAGAGGTCTCATATGAAATGAGCAAAGGGAAGTGCGCCCGATGCTGTAGTCATGAAACTTAAAACTTCCATGCACATAGCTACTGAAGGCAATAATAGAGACTGAACGTTCCAACAAGCTGAAACCAATTTAAATTGTCTCTTGTCTGTTAAAGACAGAGTCATGGATACTGAATCTATCTGGAAACCTAAAAAGGTTACCCTTGTCTGAGGAATCTAGGAAATTTTTGGTAAATTGATCCTCCAACCATGTCTATGAAGAAACAGTTGATTCGTGTGAGATTCTGCAGAATGTAAAGACTGAGTACCAAGATATCGTCCAAATAAGGAAAACACCGCAATACCCCGCTCTCTGATAACAGAGAGTAGGACACCGAGAACCTTTGAAAAAAGATTCCTAGAGCTGTCGCGAGGCCAAAAAAGGAAGAGCAACAAATTGGTAATGCTTGTCTTAAAAAAAAATTTAAAAAAAAAAAAAAAAAAAAAAGTCTCAGAAACTGATAGCAATCTGGATGAATCAGAATATGAAGATATGCAACCTGTAAGTCTATTGTGGGCATATAATGCCCTTGCTGAACAAAAGGCAGAATAAACCTTATAATCACCATTTTGAAATTTGGTACTCTTACATATCAATTCAAAATTTTTTAGATCCAAAACTGGTCTGAATGAATTTTCTTCTTTGGGACAATGAATAGATTTGAATAAAACCCCAGACCCAGTTCCTGAAACGGAACTGGCATGATTACCCCAGATAACTCCAGGTCTGAGCGCGAGAGAAAAAAAATCTTCACAGGCGGTCTTACTCTGAATCCTATTCTGTACCCCTGAGAGACAATATTCTGAATCCAATGATTTTGGACCGAATTGATTCAAACATCTTAGAAAAAAAACTTAATCTACCCCCTGGAATAAGAGCCGCACCTTCATGCGGACTTGGGGTCTGGCTTTGATCTCTTAAATGGCTTGGATTTATTCCAATTTGAAGAAGGCTTCCAATTGGAAACAGATTCCTTGGGGAAGAATTGGATTTCAGTTCCTTATTTAAGAACGAAAACGGTTAGAACCTTTAGATTTACCCATAGATCTTTATGTTTATCTTGAGGCAAAAAAAACTCCCTCCCCCCACCCAGTGACAGTTGAAATTATTGAATCCAAGTGTGAACCAAATAATTCAGATAGCAATCTCGACTTAGAAGTCATATCAGCATTCCAAGATTTAAGCCACAAAGCTCTTCTAGCTAAAATAGCTAAAGACATAGATTTAACATCAATCTTCATAATATCAAAAAATGGCATCACAAATGAAATTATTAGCATGTTGAATCAAGTTAACAATACTAGACAAATCATGATCCGATACTCGTTGCGCTAAAGTTTCCAACCAAAAGGATGAAGCAGCTGCAACAACAGCCAAAGAAATTGCAGGCCTAAGAAAAAGACCTGAAAATAAATAAACTTTCCTTAGATAAGAAACAAGTTTCCCATCTAAAGATCTTAAAAGAAATACTAACTTCCATAGGAATAGTAGTACATCTAGCTAGAGTAGAGATAGCCCCATCAACTTTGGCGATCTTTCCCAAAACTCCAATCTAACTCCTGGCAAAGGATACAATTTTTAAAACCTTGAAGGAATAAAAGAAGTACCAGGCCTATTCCATTCCATAGAAAATACATCAGAAATCAGGAACTAGAAAAACCACAGGAGGGTTATAAAAAAAAATGTAAACGTTTACTAGTTTTAATATCAAGAGGACTAGTTTCCTCAATATCCAATATAATCAACACTTTAACAAAGAATGAATGTACTCCATTTAAAATAAATAAGTAGATTTGTCAGTGTCAATATCTGAGGAAGGATCTTCTGAATCAGATACATCCTCATCAGGAGGAGGATAATTCAGTATGTTGTCGGTCATTCGAAATTTCATCAACTTTATGAGAAGTTTTAAAAGACCTTTACATTTATTAGAAGGCGGAATGGCAGACAAAGCCTTCTGAATAGAATCAGCAATAAATTCTTATAAATTCACAGGTATATCTAGTGCATTAGATGTTAAAAGAACAGCAAAAGGACAATGTACTATTACTGATGGACACATTCTCTGCATGTAAAAGTTTATCATAACAACTTATTAGAAACCACAGCTGGAGATATAACCTCCACAAAATTACAATAAATGTACTTAGCTTTGGTAGAACTGTTATCAGTCAGCAGGATTCCAACAGTGATTCCTGAGACAGGATCAGATTGAGACATCTTGCAAATGTAAGAGAAAAAAAACAAGCAGTTTCAGGAATGGGGAAAAAATGCTAACAGCATAGCCCTCAGAGAAAAAAGGCAAGAGGCATATAGGAATGGGGTTTAAAATAATGAAAATATTTGGCACCAGGTATGACGCACAAACAGAGAAAGATTTTTGGCACTAACATCCGGAAATGACACACTCGCGTCATGAAGATGCAACCTTGTGAAAGGACTCGGCGTCGACAAAGACGCTGGAAATGACTAATTTGCGTCATCGAACGTAACTTCGCTCCAAAAAAATCTCGCTACAAAAATGACGCAATATAGTTTGGCATTTTGCGCCCTCGCAAGCCTAATTCTGCCCGCGAATTTAAAATAACAGTCAATTGAAAAAAAGACTATACCCCAGGTAAATACATTTTCCTAAAAAATGCATTTCCCAGATATGAAACGGACAGTCTGTAAAAGGAAATATATTGAAACCTGAATCATGGCAAATATAAGTACAATACATATATTTAGAACTTTATATAAATACATAAAGTTCCAAACCATAGCTGAGAGTGTCTTAAGTAATAAAAACATACTTACCAAAAGACACCCATCCACATACAGCAGATAACCATTTCAGTACTGGTTTGGCTATCAGTAGAGGTAATCGTATACAAAAGAGTATATCGTCGATCTGAAAAGGGAGGTAGGAGATGAATCTCTACGACCGATAACAGAGAACCTATGAAATGGATCCCCGTTAGGAAGACCATTGCATTCAATAGGTAATACTCCCTTCACATCTGTCTGACATTCAGTGTACTCAGAGGAATCGGGCTTCAAAATGCTGAGAAGCGCATATCCACGTAGAATCTAAGCACAAACTTACTTCACCACCTCCATAGGAGGCAAAGTTTGTAAAACTTAATTGTGGGTGTGGTGAAGGGTGTATTTATAGGCATTTTGAGGTTTGGGAAACTTTGCCTCTCCTGGTAGGATTGTATATCCCATACGTCACTAGCTCATGGACACTTGCCAATTACATGAAATAAATATTAATTCCCTCATTTTGTCACATATCTATTACTGAAACCTGCTCCTAAATGGTCTTCTAAAATATCACCCCCCCTCCACTCTATCATGAATGCTTCAGTTAGACTCACCCACTTAAGTCACTGATCTACATCTGCTGCCCAGTCAGTCCCTACACTGGCTCTGCATACTCTGTAGAATACAATTCAAAGTATTAACCTATAAATCACTACACCACACTCACAACTAAATTTCCTCTCTTCTCTAAGTACTCCCCCCCTACTTGCCATCTACGATCTACATCTGACCTTCATCTCTCCACTCTTATCTCTACATCTCTCTCTCGCTTCCAAGACTTCATACCCTGCTCCTTTCCTCTGGAACTCTGTGCTGCTCCATCAGATTGTCTCCAACTGTGTTCTTTGAAAACCCACCTACTTATGAGCTTACCATCTCTTCTTGCCAAAATAAATCTTGAACTGCTTTTAATCACTGCTGCAACTACAATCCACATGGCAAACTACCCAAATCTTATGTCTCAGCACCCTCCACCTGTAGACTATAAGCTCTTTGAAACGGTGTCCACCTCCTGTACTAACTTGTTTTGTTTAGTCTGCTATGTATTTATATTACCACAAATCTACAAGTCATTGTATACTCCTACCTTTGTACCCAGTGCTTTGAAATATTGATGCGCTACACAAATGATAATTTGGCCAAAAAAAAAAAAAAAAAACCTTCATTTTTGCTTTTGTTGGCTATTTTGTTCGTTTTTTGCCTATACAAAAATGGAGAGCTGAATTTATGACAGAGGGATTAGCTGTTGAGACTGTATGTTACTGGTGTTGACAGAGGGATTAGCTGTTGAGACTGTATGCTACTGGTGTTGAAATACAGAAAGAGGAATTATAGCACACTCCGGTACTGGAGGTTAAAGGTTTATTCAGCTGGCCTGTGAACTATACCAGAAGTATTCAGCAGCTTTGCTAAGCCCATAATAGAGCTCAAAGGTATGTAGTAAACAAAAATGACATGTTTTCATGAGTATGTAATTTGTCCACTACAGCAGGGCTCGACAAACCCAGAAGCCAGGTAGCCACTGGCTCTTAGAATTTTACCCCTGGCTCCTAAATATTATATTGGACTGACATTTAGATACGTTTAGGAATATCTGAATAATGTACTGTATTTGTTAATATGCAACATTAAAGGGAAACCGTAGTACAGTGTTCGACAAATCTTTAAAATTTAGGAGCCAGACATACTTTTAGGAGAAAGACAGTGGTATTTGTAAATAGATCTATGGAAACTCTAAATTACTGTGCATTTATTTCCTAGAATATTAATGTTAGGACAACGAGTTTCTCCTTTTCTTTTTAACTACAGTTCTTTAAGATTTATATTCTAGCATCAGTGGTGGTGTAATTTGAACATTCAATATATTACAGAAATTACAAAAATCTTCTAGATTTTTTTTGTTATATGGCATTTCTGCCATTCCAATTGACCACTATGCATAGGATGTCCCCATCTATGGATGATCATATGAGATTGCTGTAGTCCCATCATATGTATAGATCTCAAGAATTGATGAAAAAACAAAATTTATGCTTACCTGATAAATTTCTCTCTTGTGGTGTATCCAGTCCATGGGTTCATCCATTACTTGTGGGATATTCTCCTTCCCAACAGGAAGTTGCAAGAGGACACCCACAGCAGAGCTGTCTATATAGCTCCTCCCCTAACCCCCACCTCCAGTCATTCGACCGAAGACAAGTAAGAAAAAGGAGAAACTATAGGGTGCAGTGGTGACTGTAGTTTTTAAAAATAAAAACACCTGCCTTAAAGTGACAGGGCGGGCCGTGGACTGGATACACCACAAGAGAAAGAAATTTATCAGGTAAGCATAAATTTTGTTCTCTCTTGTAAGGTGTATCCAGTCCACGGGTTCATCCATTACTTGTGGGATACCAATACCAAAGCTTTAGGACACAGATGAAGGGAGGGACAAGGCAGGAACTTAAACGGAAGGCACCACTGCCTGTAAGACCTCTCTCCCAAAAATAGCCTCCGAAGAAGCAAAAGTATCAAATTTGTAAAATTTAGAAAAAGTATGAAGCGAAGACCAAGTCGCCGCCTTACAAATCTGTTCAACAGAGGCCTCATTTTTAAAAGCCCATGTGGAAGCTACCACTCTAGTAGAATAAGCTGTAATTCTTTCAGGAGGCTGCTGGCCAGCAGTCTCATAAGCTAACCGGATTATGCTTCTCAGCCAAAAAGAAAGAAGTTGCCAAAGCCTTTTGGCCTCTCCTCCTTCCAGAGTAGACAACAAACAATGCAGATGTTTGACGAAAATCCTTAGTAGCTTGTAAATAAAACTTTAAAGCACGAACCACGTCAAGATTGTGTAACAGACGTTCCTTCTTTGAAGAAGGATTAGGACACAGTGATGGAACAATTTCCTGATTGATATTCTTATTAGATACTACCTTAGGAAGAAACCCAGGTTTGGTACGCAAAACTACCTTATCTGTATGGAAGATCAGATAAGGGGAATCACACTGTAAGGCAGATAACTCTGAAACTCTTCGAGCTGAAGAGATAGCCACTAAGAACAGAACTTTCCAAGATAAAAGCTTGATATCTATGGAATGCAGAGGTTCAAACGGAACCCCTTGAAGAACTTTAAGAACTAAATTTAAACTCCATGGCGGAGCAACAGGTTTAAACACAGGCTTGATTCTAACTAAAGCCTGACAAAACGCCTGAACGTCTGGAACATCTGCCAGACGCTTGTGCAAAAGAATAGACAGAGCAGAAATCTGTCCCTTTAAGGAACTAGCTGATAATCTCTTTTCCAATCCTTCTTGGAGAAAAGATAAAATCCTAGGAATCCTGACCTTACTCCATGAGTAACCCTTGGATTCACACCAATGAAGATATTTACACCATATTTTATGATAGATTTTCCTGGTGACAGGCTTTCAAGCCTGAATCAAGGTATCAATGACCGACTCGGAGAAACCACGTTTTGATAAAACATAATTTATGTAAGAACTTACCTGATAAATTCATTTCTTTCATATTAGCAAGAGTCCATGAGCTAGTGACGTATGGGATATACATTCCTACCAGGAGGGGCAAAGTTTCCCAAACCTCAAAATGCCTATAAATACACCCCTCACCACACCCACAATTCAGTTTAACGAATAGCCAAGAAGTGGGGTGATAAAAAAGTGCGAAAGCATATAAAATAAGGAATTTGAATAATTGTGCTTTATACAAAATCATAACCACCACAAAAAAGGGCGGGCCTCATGGACTCTTGCTAATATGAAAGAAATGAATTTATCAGGTAAGTTCTTACATAAATTATGTTTTCTTTCATGTAATTAGCAAGAGTCCATGAGCTAGTGAAGTATGGGATAATGACTACCCAAGATGTGGATCTTTCCACACAAGAGTCACTAGAGAGGGAGGGATAAAATAAAGACAGCCAATTCCTGCTGAAAATAATCCACACCCAAAATAAAGTTTAACGAAAAACATAAGCAGAAGATTCAAACTGAAACCGCTGCCTGAAGTACTTTTCTACCAAAAACTGCTTCAGAAGAAGAAAAAACATCAAAATGGTAGAATTTAGTAAAAGTATGCAAAGAGGACCAAGTTGCTGCTTTGCAAATCTGGTCAACCGAAGCTTCATTCCTAAACGCCCAGGAAGTAGAAACTGACCTTGTAGAATGAGCTGTAATTCTCTGATGCGGAGTTTTACCCGACTCAACATAGGCAAGATGAATTAAAGATTTCAACCAAGATGCCAAAGAAATGGCAGAAGCTTTCTGGCCTTTTCTAGAACCGGAAAAGATAACAAATAAACTAGAAGTCTTACGGAAAGATTTCGTAGCTTCAACATAATATTTCAAAGCTCTAACAACATCCAAAGAATGCAACGATTTCTCCTTAGAATTCTTAGGATTAGGACATAATGAAGGAACCACAATTTCTCTACTAATGTTGTTGGAATTCACAACTTTAGGTAAAAATTCAAAAGAAGTTCGCAACACCGCCTTATCCTGATGAAAAATCAGAAAAGGAGACTCACAAGAAAGAGCAGATAATTCAGAAAACTCTTCTGGCAGAAGAGATGGCCAAAAGGAACAAAACTTTCCAAGAAAGTAATTTAATGTCCAATGAATGCATAGGTTCAAACGGAGGAGCTTGAAGAGCTCCCAGAACCAAATTCAAACTCCAAGGAGGAGAAATTGACTTAATGACAGGTTTTATACGAACCAAAGCTTGTACAAAACAATGAATATCAGGAAGAATAGCAATCTTTCTGTGAAAAAGAACAGAAAGAGCAGAGATTTGTCCTTTCAAAGAACTTGCGGACAAACCCTTATCTAAACCATCCTGAAGAAACTGTAAAATTCTCGGTATTCTAAAAGAATGCCAAGAAAAATGATGAGAAAGACACCAAGAAATATAAGTCTTCCAGACTCTATAATATATCTCTCGAGATACAGATTTACGAGCCTGTAACATAGTATTAATCACAGAGTCAGAGAAACCTCTTTGACCAAGAATCAAGCGTTCAATCTCCATACCTTTAAATTTAAGGATTTCAGATCCTGATGGAAAAAAGGACCTTGTGACAGAAGGTCTGGTCTTAACGGAAGAGTCCACGGTTGGCAAGAGGCCATCCGGACAAGATCCGCATACCAAAACCTGTGAGGCCATGCCGGAGCTACCAGCAGAACAAATGAACATTCCTTCAGAATCTTGGAGATTACTCTTGGAAGAAGAACTAGAGGCGGAAAGATATAGGCAGGATGATACTTCCAAGGAAGTGATAATGCATCCACTGCCTCCGCCTGAGGATCCCGGGATCTGGACAGATACCTGGGAAGTTTCTTGTTTAGATGGGACGCCATCAGATCTATTTCTGGAAGTTCCCACATTTGAACAATCTGAAGAAATACCTCTGGGTGAAGAGACCATTCGCCCAGATGCAACGTTTGGCGACTGAGATAATCCGCTTCCCAATTGTCTATACCTGGGATATGAACCGCAGAGATTAGACAGGAGCTGGATTCCGCCCAAACCAAAATTCGAGATACTTCTTTCATAGCCAGAGGACTGTGAGTCCCTCCTTGATGATTGATGTATGCCACAGTTGTGACATTGTCTGTCTGAAAACAAATGAACGATTCTCTCTTCAGAAGAGGCCAAAACTGAAGAGCTCTGAAAATTGCACGGAGTTCCAAAATATTGATCGGTAATCTCACCTCCTGAGATTCCCAAACTCCTTGTGCCGTCAGAGATCCCCACACAGCTCCCCAACCTGTGAGACTTGCATCTGTTGAAATTACAGTCCAGGTCGGAAGCACAAAAGAAGCCCCCTGAATTAAACGATGGTGATCTGTCCACCATGTTAGAGAGTGTCGAACAATCGGTTAAAGATATTAATTGAGATATCTTCGTGTAATCCTTGCACCATTGCTTCAGCATACAGAGCTGAAGAGGTCGCATGTGAAAACGAGCAAAGGGGATCGCGTCCGATGCAGCAGTCATAAGACCTAGAATTTCCATGCATAAGGCTACCGAAGGGAATGATTGTGACTGAAGGTTTCGACAAGCTGCAATCAATTTTAGACGTCTCTTGTCTGTTAAAGACAGAGTCATGGACACAGAATCCATCTGGAAACCCAGAAAGGTTACCCTTGTCTGAGGAATCAAAGAACGTTTTGGTAAATTGATCCTCCAACCATGATCTTGAAGAAACAACACAAGTCGATTCGTATGAGATTCTGCTAAATGTAAAGACTGAGCAAGTACCAAGATATCGTCCAAATAAGGAAATACCACAATACCCTGTTCTCTGATTACAGACAGAAGGGCACCGAGAACCTTTGTAAAAATTCTTGGAGCTGTAGCTAGGCCAAACGGCAGAGCCACAAACTGGTAATGCTTGTCCAGAAAAGAGAATCTCAGGAACTGATAATGATCTGGATGAATCGGAATATGCAGATATGCATCCTGTAAATCTATTGTGGACATATAATTCCCTTGCTGAACAAAAGGCAAGATAGTCCTTACAGTTACCATCTTGAACGTTGGTATTCTTACATAACTATTCAATATTTTTAGATCCAGAACTGGTCTGAAGGAATTCTCCTTCTTTGGTACAATGAAGAGATTTGAATAAAACCCCATCCCCTGTTCCGGAACTGGAACTGGCATAATTACTCCAGTCAACTCTAGATCTGAAACACATTTCAGAAATGCTTGAGCTTTTACTGGATTTACTGGGACACGGGAAAGAAAAAATCTCTTTGCAGGAGGTCTCATCTTGAAATTAATTCTGTACCCTTCTGAAACAATGCTCTGAATCCAAAGATTGTGAACAGAATTGATCCAAATTTCCTTGAAAAAACGTAACCTGCCCCCTACCAGCTGGGCTGGAATGAGGGCCGCACCTTCATGTGGACTTAGAAGCAGGCTTTGCCCTTCTAGCTGGCTTGGATTTATTCCAGACTGGAGATGGTTTCCAAACTGAAACTGCTCCTGAGGATGAAGGATCAGGCTTTTGTTCTTTGTTGAAACGAAAGGAACGAAAACGATTATTAGCCCTGCTTTTACCTTTAGATTTTTTATCCTGTGGTAAAAAAGTTCCTTTCCCACCAGTAACAGTTGAAATAATGGAATCCAACTGAGAACCAAATAATTTGTTACCCTGGAAAGAAATGGAAAGTAAAGTTGATTTAGAAGCCATATCAGCATTCCAAGTTTTAAGCCATAAAGCTCTTCTAGCTAAAATAGCTAGAGACATAAACCTGACATCAACTCTGATAATATCAAAAATGGCATCACAGATAAAATTATTAGCATGCTGTAGAAGAATAATAATATCATGAGAATCATGATGTGTTACTTGTTGCGCTAAGGTTTCCAACCAGAAAGTTGAAGCTGCAGCAACATCAGCCAAAGATATAGCAGGTCTAAGAAGATTACCTGAACACAGATAAGCTTTTCTTAGAAAGGATTCAATTTTCCTATCTAAAGGATCCTTAAACGAAGTACCATCTGACGTAGGAATAGTAGTACGTTTAGCAAGGGTAGAAATAGCCCCATCAACTTTAGGGATTTTGTCCCAAAATTCTAATCTGTCAGACGGTACAGGATATAATTGCTTAAAACGTTTAGAAGGAGTAAATGAATTACCCAATTTATCCCATTCTTTGGAAATTACTGCAGAAATAGCATTAGGAACAGGAAAAACTTCTGGAATAACCACAGGAGCTTTAAATACCTTATCCAAACGTTTAGAATTAGTATCAAGAGGACCAGAATCCTCTATTTCTAAAGCAATTAGTACTTCTTTAAGTAAAGAACGAATAAATTCCATTTTAAATAAATATGAAGATTTATCAGCATCAACCTCTGAGACAGAATCCTCTGAACCAGAAGAGTCATCAGAATCAGAATGATGATGTTCATTTAAAAATTCATCTGTAGGGAGAGAAGTTTTAAAAGATTTTTTACGTTTACTAGAAGGAGAAATAACAGACATAGCCTTCTTTATGGATTCAGAAACAAAATCTCTTATATTATCAGGAACATTCTGCACCTTAGATGTTGAGGGAACTGCAACAGGCAATGGTACTTTACTAAAGGAAATATCTGCTTTAACAAGTTTGTCATGACAATCAATACAAACAACAGCTGGAGAAATAGCTACCAAAAGTTTACAGCAGATACACTTAGCTTTGGTAGATCCAGCACTAGACAGCGATTTTCCTGTAGTATCTTCTGACTCAGATGCAACGTGAGACATCTTGCAATATGTAAGAGAAAAAACAACATATATATAAAGCAAAGTTGATCAAATTCCTTAAATGACAGTTTCAGGAATGGGAAAGAATGCCAAATAACAAGCTTCTAGCAACCAGAAGCAATGAAAAATGAGACTTAAATAATGTGGAGACAAAAGCGACGCCCATATTTTTCGCGCCAATAAGACGCCCACATTATTTGGCGCCTAAATGCTTTTTGGCGCCAAAATGACGCCACATCCGGAACGCCGACATTTTTTGGCGCAAAATAACGTCAAAAAATGACGCAACTTCCGGCGACACGTATGGCGCCGGAAACGGAAACGAATTTTTTGCGCCAAAAAAGTCCGCGCCAAGAATGACGCAATAAAATGAAGCATTTTCAGCCCCCGCGAGCCTAACAGCCCACAGGGAAGAGTCAAATTTTTGAAGGTAAGAAAAAATGATTAAATCAAATGCATTATCCCAAATATGAAACTGACTGTCTGAAAATAAGGAAAGTTGAACATTCTGAGTCAAGGCAAATAAATGTTTGAATACATATATTTAGAACTTTATAAACAAAGCGCCCAACCATAGCTTAGAGTGTCACAGAAAATAAGATTTACTTACCCCAGGACACTCATCTACATGTTTGTAGAAAGCCAAACCAGTACTGAAACGAGAATCAGCAGAGGTAATGGTATATATAAGAGTATATCGTCGATCTGAAAAGGGAGGTAAGAGATGAATCTCTACGACCGATAACAGAGAACCTATGAAATAGACCCCGTAGAAGGAGATCACTGCATTCAAATAGGCAATACTCTCCTCACATCCCTCTGACATTCACTGCACGCTGAGAGGAAAACCGGGCTCCAACTTGCTGCGGAGTGCATATCAACGTAGAATCTAGCACAAACTTACTTCACCACCTCCATCGGAGGCAAAGTTTGTAAAACTGAATTGTGGGTGTGGTGAGGGGTGTATTTATAGGCATTTTGAGGTTTGGGAAACTTTGCCCCTCCTGGTAGGAATGTATATCCCATACGTCACTAGCTCATGGACTCTTGCTAATTACAAAAAAATCAAGCGTTCTAATTTCTCTGCGTCTGACTGCTTGGAGATTGATTTGGATGTTTGAATGGACCTTGGAGTAGAAGGTCCTGCCTCAGCGGCAGAGTCCATGGTGGAAAGGATGACATGTCCACCAGATCTGCATACCAAGTCCTGCGTGGCCACGCAGGTGCTATCAAAATCACTGAAGCTCTCTCCTGCTTGATCTTGGCAATCAGACGAGGGAGGAGAGGAAAAGGTGAAAACACATAAGCTAGGCTGAAGGACCAGGGCACTGCTAGAGCATCCATCAGCGCTGCCTGGGGATCCCTTGACCTGGACCCGTAACAAGGAAGCTTGGCGTTCTGACGAGACGCCATCAGATCCAGTTATGGTTTGCCCCATAGTTGAATCAGCTGGGCAAATACCTCCGGATGGAGTCTTGATTGAAGGTAACACTACACTAAGTCACAACATATCTCTTGATACTTCCTATCTTGTCGAGAGTTGCAAGAGAATGACTGGAGGTGGGGGTTAGGGGAGGAGCTATATAGACAGCTCTGCTGTGGGTGTCCTCTTGCAACTTCCTATTGGGAAGGAGAATATCCCACAAGTAATGGATGAACCCGTGGACTGGATACACCTTACAAGAGAAATAGTGGTATGATTATTACGTAATTTATTTTAACTGACAGATACTTACCTTTCTTGCAGAATGATTTTATTTTCCTTTATCCAATAATCTTTAAAGTCTGTGCTAAATTTGTGCCATATGCTGAAGAATGAATTTAGAGACACTTCCTTTTCTCCAAGTTTTGGTTTTACACTAAAATAAGATGCAGTTTCTAAAAACCTGAAAATAAATAGGAAAGCATGAAATATTAGTTTAATATTACATCAAACAAAGATAACAAGACTGCATAACATTACACTGACTTAAGGGACGTGAAACCTAAAAATGTCTCTTGATTCAGATAGAGAATACAATTTTAAACAACTTTCCAATTTACTTCTATTATCTAATTTGCTTCGTCCTCTTAAAATCCTTTCTTGAAGGAGCAGTAATGTACTTCAGGGAGCTAGCTAAAAGCCAACTTCAAGGAGGCATATATGTGTAGCCACCACTCAGCAGGTTCTGAGCCTACCTAAGTATACTGTTCAACAAAGGATACAAAAAGAACAAAACAAATTACATAATAGAAGTAAATTGGAAAGTTGTATAAAATATTGTATTAAAATTGTATGTTCTATCTGAATCCCAAAGACAATTTTTTGGATTTTATGTCCCTTTAAAGCAATGGACAGAAACCCAAAGCTCCACCTTTTTTCCAAGCAATATTTTTCCTGTCTGATAACATTTTTAGTGCTCTGTCCTGTGGCCAGATTGGGTGAATGAATACTCATTCTTTTTAGTCTTTGTAACCCATTTCCCCCATTGTCCCTTTAGCTAACAAGTTAGTTTTCCTCTGTGAAAAGCACAATTGGGCAGAAAGAAGCTACTCCAAGGTGGCAACCGGGCCATAGAACAAGCTATTGAGCTGCTGCTCGCTCCTGGCAGACCACTTCTCTTTGTTTTGTTATCTGAATCATGAAAGAAACTCTTTGGGTTTTATGTCCCCTTAATATACTTTTTACCTCTGATTACCTTGTATCCAAGCCTCTGAAGACTGCCCCCTTATTTCAGTTCTTTTGACAGACTTGTATTTTAGCCAATCAGTGCTGACTCATAACTCAACAGCAGTGAGCACAATGTTATCTGCATGGCACACATGAACTAGTTCTGTCTAGCAGTGAAAAACTGTCAAAATGCACTGAGATAAGAGGAGGTCTTTAAGGGCTTAGAAGTTAGCATATGAGCTAAACAACAAGAGAAAAAAGGCAAATTTGATAAAAGTAAATTGGAAGGTTGTTTAAAATTCCATGCCCTATCTGAATTATGAATGTTTAATTTTGACTTGACTGTTCCATTAAGATCCATGCAAATCCTGTTCCCAATAAAAGTTTACATCTAAAAGTGAGAACATTTACATAAACCATATTTCACAAGTGAAAACGGTTCTGTGGTTATATCCATCCACATTGTTTGGGTGGCCGAAGAGAGTGTTTTCCAGTACTTTGCTATTAATGTTTTAGAGCTATTTATCCCTATTTGTAGTAGTGGTGCTCTAAATTATACAGTTTGATTTGGGACAGTCATTGAGTAAGGACCTTCTTGGAGTTAATGTAAAGAGGCTGTTTAAAGTTTGTCTCTACTGCTCACCACATAGGAGAGATCACCCAGCATTCCCACCACGTAGTATAAGGTATCTTCCTCTCCGCAAACTCTCCAGCAGCTGCCGGAAACTTCCTCATAGATCGCCCTAAGTCTAACCGTTGTTAAAATACCACCTGAGTAAGACCTTACTGCTCATGTCTAGGATCTGAAGGGATACTGAGAAATGTTTGGTTAGTTTAAAAACAAAATTTTCAACTCATTCAGAATTTTAATTTCTAGATCTAAATGCCATTTATGAATAAATGTGGGGATGCCTTCATAATATCCTCTGAGAAAGAGGTCCTTGGATTGGTTGTCCTCCAAGGCACAGATTCAAATGTCAAGTTACTGGTCGTAGTAGGTCTATTTTATAGAGTGAGGAATTAATAAGATGCTGGAGCTGGGCATATTTCAGCCAAGAAGCATAATGGTGTCCGGGAGAGTTTAAGTTGTTCTGTTTTTTAGTTTCCTGTTATCTAAGTAAGTTTGCTAGGGAGGCATATAATTCCAGCCACTTTCTATTTGGATCTAGTATTTAAGCTTCCAGACATTTCTGCATTAGAAGGAATAGGGAGAACAGGGATAATGGGGAGGATATTCCTTTGATATTTTTTCTAATTTTATCCCACTCAGAAAACAAATGCCTATGGACTTTATAGGCAAAAAATAGGCATATTTTCTTTAGGGACCCAACACAACACCCTTGTTTGTGTTTTTTTAGTAGGTGGGAATTGACATCCACACTTTTGTACCTAGTGCCAGTCTAATTCTTTGTAATGTAATAGAAATACAGGTGCGGTACTCCCAGTCCCCCAATTGCGTGGTTCTTTATAGGGTTTTGCTGCTTATTCTTGGTTTCCTGATGCCCCATATACAAGTTATTATTGCCGTTTGTAGTTTTAAATAATGTCAGAGTCAGATAGGAAGGGCTTGAAATAAATATCCTAGGTAGAGAGGTCATTTTTATAGATTGAATTCTGCCCCACCAAGATATATTTTTTTTCAGTCCAGGATTGGAATGCTCTAAGGCATGTAATTAATTATGCTACAAACGGCCAGACTAACCAAAGTCTGTATGCCCAGGCAAATATCCTCATCACCCCTGAGCCTCGACTCTCACTAATAAGCTTTCACGATACATTACCCAGTTTTAGTCATACTATTTGTCTATTTTAGTTTTAGTCATACTATTCTAACTTAATTGAATCTGGTTTTGTTTTGTACTGGGAGATACTAAGAGGGTGGATATAACTTTTTGTTCTACTGTTAAAGATTCAATTCAATCTGGCAAGACTAAGCATTTTTTGCAGTTAAAGTTAGGGATAATCTGGAGTCAACATGGAGGAAGTGGATACAATTTGAATATTATGTGTGGTTAGGATATTTGGATCAATTAAGAAAACTCAAGAAAATACATTTTTGGTTCATTTTTGAGGACACAAGTTTAAGACATCCAAGTGAAGTTGGCTTATAGCCACACAAAAGATAATGCAGTTTTTTCCTCATATATAGCACTTATGCCCCTTTATCTTTTTTTTTTTTTAAACAAATCCCTTCCCTAAGCTCAAATAGGGCTCAGACATAGAGTAGGCCCCTCATACTCATTACACATTTTTACTTTATTTTGTCTCTCTTTATCTACCTGATAATGTGATCAAAATAATGTTGAGTGTGGAGAAATTTTATTGGTTGAAATTTCAGTACTATTACTTTTTTATTTTTTTATTTATTAAGATTTTTCAAAAAATACAATTTAATATTAAATGTGTTCCAGCAGAAAAAACACCCCACAAAAAACATGTAAACATAATTTGACCCAAGAAAACGTAGTCTTTAACAGTCATGACATACTTTATAAATCAGTCATCAGCATGTTAGTTGTAAATTTCTACTAATTCTTTCTTTGGGAAAGCAATAATATTAAAAAGGCATTACATTTTTTTTTTTTTTTAAATATCAAACAAATAGCATTTGCAACATCAATATAAACAATAAGATTGAGATAATCTACTGTGTATAACATTAATCAAATATGATATTAAGATATTTAATCAAGAAAAAAAAAACAAAAAAAAAAAAAACTACTTCCATCCTATGCTCCTCTATACCACCCCTATAGTGACCATATATAATGTGTGTGTGATTCACCAAATCCCAAGTAATCTACTTTCCATAATGACGACTCGAGAATTCTCAAAAGCTCTTCGTATGCAAGTTATTTCCGTGGGTTGAATTTTTATGAAATCTTTCAATTTCTAAATAAAACTAGATGTACTAGAATCAGAGCAAAATTTGATCATCATATTGTTCTATTAATTGGTCAAGAATGAGCTAAGCAGATCAAAATGTAGATACAAATAATGTTAATTAGCAAAAATAAAATGTATGTATGTATGTATATATATATATATATATGTATAGTCAGGACAATTGTCCAGTATAATTCACCATTTTGATATTGCATATTAATCACATATGTCTGTGCTATATAATATAGGTCAGTATTAATATGTAACTATTAGCTAGTGCTGCTTGTCAGTATATAATTGCTTACTGTGAAGTTTTTGTACTTTTTCAAAATAATCCATGTTTTGTTACTATGATATTCAAGGTCCCCAACATAGCTGCATGATTCCTATCATTATATTACTGGTATAAATATTCACAAATATCCCCATGTTTGTCATACATGGTTCCAGCAAGTCTCTTTTTCAATAAACATTAGTGGGGTTCAACCTTGGTTAATGGTCAAATAGAGATACTGACTTGTTTTTCAGAATATATTTACAAAAACATAATTTATGCTTACCTGATAAATTCCTTTCTTCTGTTGTGTGATCAGTCCACGGGTCATCATTACTTCTGGGATATTATCTGCTCCCCTACAGGAAGTGCAAGAGGATTCACCCAGCAGAGTTGCTATATAGCTCCTCCCCTCTACGTCACCTCCAGTCATTCGACCAAGAACCAACGAGAAAGGAGAAGCCAAGGGTGTAGTGGTGACTGGAGTATAAATTTAAAAAATATTTACCTGCCTTAAAAAACAGGGCGGGCCGTGGACTGATCAAACAACAGAAGAAAGGAATTTATCAGGTAAGCATAAATTATGTTTTCTTCTGTTATGTGTGATCAGTCCACGGGTCATCATTACTTCTGGGATACCAATACCAAAGCAAAAGTACACGGATGACGGGAGGGATAGGCAGGCTCATTATACAGAAGGAACCACTGCCTGAAGAACCTTTCTCCCAAAAATAGCCTCCGAAGAAGCAAAAGTGTCAAATTTGTAAAATTTGGAAAAAGTATGAAGCGAAGACCAAGTTGCAGCCTTGCAAATCTGTTCAACAGAGGCCTCATTCTTAAAGGCCCAAGTGGAAGCCACAGCTCTAGTAGAATGAGCTGTAATTCTTTCAGGAGGCTGCTGTCCAGCAGTCTCATAGGCTAAACGAATTATGCTACGAAGCCAGAAGGAGAGAGAGGTAGCCGAAGCCTTATGACCTCTCCTCTGACCAGAGTACACGACAAACAGGGAAGACGTTTGTCGAAAATCCTTAGTTGCCTGCAAGTAGAACTTGAGGGCACGAACTACATCCAGATTGTGTAGAAGACGTTCCTTCTTTGAAGAAGGATTTGGACACAAGGATGGAACAACAATCTCTTGATTGATATTCCTGTTAGTGACTACCTTAGGTAAGAACCCAGGTTTAGTACGCAGAACTACCTTGTCTGAGTGAAAGATCAGATAAGGAGAATCACAATGTAAGGCTGATAACTCAGAGACTCTTCGAGCCGAGGAAATAGCCATTAAAAACAGAACTTTCCAAGATAACAATTTTATATCAATGGAATGAAGGGGTTCAAACGGAACACCCTGTAAAACGTTAAGAACTAAGTTTAAACTCCATGGCGGAGCAACAGTTTTAAACACAGGCTTGATCCTAGCTAAAGCCTGACAAAAGGCCTGGACGTCTGGATTTTCTGACAGACGCCTGTGTAACAAGATGGACAGAGCTGAGATCTGTCCCTTTAATGAGCTAGCCGATAAACCCTTTTCTAAACCTTCTTGTAGAAAGGACAATATCCTAGGAATCCTAACCTTACTCCAGGAGTAATCTTTGGATTCACACCAGTATAGGTATTTACGCCATATCTTATGGTAAATCCTTCTGGTAACAGGCTTCCTAGCCTGTATCAGGGTATCAATAACCGACTCAGAAAAACCACGTTTTGATAAAATCAAGCGTTCAATTTCCAAGCAGTCAGCTTCAGAGAAGTTAGATTTTGATATTTGAATGGACCCTGTATCAGAAGGTCCTGTCTTAGAGGTAGAGACCAAGGCGGACAGGATGACATGTCCACTAGATCTGCATACCAAGTCCTGCGTGGCCATGCAGGCGCTATTAGAATCACTGATGCTCTCTCCTGTTTGATTTTGGCAATCAATCGAGGAAGCAGCGGGAAGGGTGGAAACACATAAGCCATCCCGAAGTTCCAAGGTGCTGTCAAAGCATCTATCAGAACCGCTCCCGGATCCCTGGATCTGGATCCGTAGCGAGGAAGTTTGGCGTTCTGGCGAGACGCCATGAGATCTATCTCTGGTTTGCCCCAATGTCGAAGTATTTGGGCAAAGACCTCCGGATGAAGTTCCCACTCCCCCGGATGAAAAGTCTGGCGACTCAAGAAATCCGCCTCCCAGTTCTCCACTCCCGGGATGTGGATAGCTGACAGGTGGCAAGAGTGAGACTCTGCCCAGCGAATTATCTTTGATACTTCCATCATTGCTAGGGAGCTTCTTGTCCCTCCTTGATGGTTGATGTACGCTACAGTCGTGATGTTGTCCGACTGAAACCTGATGAACCCCCGAGTTTTTAACTGGGGCCAAGTCAGAAGGGCATTGAGAACTGCTCTCAATTCCAGAATGTTTATTGGTAGGAGACTTTCCTCCTGACTCCATTGTCCCTGAGCCTTCAGAGAATTCCAGACAGCGCCCCAACCTAGTAGGCTGGCGTCTGTTGTTACAATTGTCCAGTCCGGCCTGCTGAATGGCATCCCCCTGGACAGATGAGGCCGAGAAAGCCACCATAGAAGAGAGTTTCTGGTCTCTTGATCCAGATTCAGAGTAGGGGACAAGTCTGAGTAATCCCCATTCCACTGACTTAGCATGCACAATTGCAGCGGTCTGAGATGTAGACGTGCAAAGGGAACTATGTCCATTGCTGCTACCATTAAGCCGATCACCTCCATGCATTGAGCTACTGACGGGAGTTGAATGGAATGAAGGACACGGCATGCATTTAGAAGCTTTGTTAATCTGTCTTCTGTCAGATAAATCTTCATTTCCACAGAATCTATAAGAGTCCCTAAGAATGGAACTCTTGTGAGAGGAAAAAGAGAACTCTTCTTTTCGTTCACTTTCCATCCATGCGACCTTAGAAATGCCAGAACTAACTCTGTATGAGACTTGGCAGTTTGAAAGCTTGAAGCTTGTATCAGAATGTCGTCTAGGTACGGAGCTACCGAAATTCCTCGCGGTCTTAGTACCGCCAGAAGGGCACCCAGAACCTTTGTGAAGATTCTTGGAGCCGTAGCCAATCCGAATGGAAGAGCTACAAACTGGTAATGCCTGTCTAAGAAGGCAAACCTTAGATACCGGTAATGATCTTTGTGAATCGGTATGTGAAGGTAAGCATCCTTTAAATCCACTGTGGTCATGTACTGACCCTTTTGGATCATGGGTAAGATTGTCCGAATAGTTTCCATTTTGAACGATGGAACTCTTAGGAATTTGTTTAGGATCTTTAAATCCAAGATTGGCCTGAAAGTTCCCTCTTTTTTGGGAACCACAAACAGGTTTGAGTAAAACCCTTGTCCTTGTTCCGACCGCGGAACCGGATGGATCACTCCCATTAATAAAAGATCTTGTACACAGCGTAGAAACGCTTCTTTCTTTATCTGGTTTGTTGACAACCTTGACAGATGAAATCTCCCTCTTGGGGGAGAGAATTTGAAGTCTAGAAGGTATCCCTGAGATATGATCTCTAGCACCCAGGGATCCTGAACATCTCTTGCCCAAGCCTGGGCGAAGAGAGAGAGTCTGCCCCCCACTAGATCCGGTCCCGGATCGGGGGCCCTCGGTTCATGCTGTCTTTGGGGCAGCAGCAGGTTTCCTGGCCTGCTTGCCCTTGTTCCAGGACTGGTTAGGTTTCCAGCCTTGTCTGTAACGAGCAACAGCTCCTTCCTGTTTTGGTGCAGTGGAAGTTGATGCTGCTCCTGCTTTGAAATTCCGAAAGGGACGAAAATTAGACTGTCTAGCCTTAGCTTTGGCTTTGTCTTGAGGCAGGGCGTGGCCCTTACCTCCTGTAATGTCAGCGATAATTTCTTTCAAACCGGGCCCAAATAAAGTTTGCCCCTTGAAAGGTATATTAAGTAATTTGGACTTAGAAGTTACATCAGCTGACCAGGATTTTAGCCACAGCGCCCTACGTGCCTGAATGGCGAATCCTGAGTTCTTAGCCGTAAGTTTGGTTAAATGTACTACGGCCTCCGAAATGAATGAATTAGCTAGTTTAAGGACTCTAAGCCTGTCCGTAATGTCGTCCAGCGTAGCTGAACTAAGGTTCTCTTCCAGAGACTCAATCCAAAATGCTGCCGCAGCCGTAATCGGCGCGATGCATGCAAGGGGTTGTAATATAAAACCTTGTTGAACAAACATTTTCTTAAGGTAACCCTCTAATTTCTTATCCATAGGATCTGAAAAAGCACAGCTATCCTCCACCGGGATAGTGGTGCGCTTAGCTAAAGTAGAAACTGCTCCCTCCACCTTAGGGACCGTTTGCCATAAGTCCCGTGTGGTGGCGTCTATTGGAAACATCTTTCTAAATATTGGAGGGGGTGAAAACGGCACACCGGGTCTATCCCACTCCTTAGTAACAAGTTCAGTTAATCTCTTAGGTATAGGAAAAACGTCAGTACTCGCCGGTACCGCAAAATATTTATCCAACCTACACAATTTCTCTGGTATTGCAACAGTGTTACAATCATTAAGAGCCGCTAAGACCTCCCCTAGTAATACACGGAGGTTTTCCAATTTAAATTTAAAATTTGAAATATCTGAATCCAATCTGCTTGGATCAGAACCGTCACCCACAGAATGAAGCTCTCCGTCCTCATGCTCTGCAAGCTGTGACGCAGTATCCGACATGGCCCTAGAATTATCAGCGCACTCTGTTCTCACCCCAGAGTGATCACGCTTGCCTCTTAGTTCTGGTAATTTAGCCAAAACTTCAGTCATAACAGTAGCCATATCTTGTAATGTTATCTGTAATGGCTGCCCAGATGTACTAGGCGCCATAATATCACGCACCTCCCGGGCGGGAGATGCAGGTACTGACACGTGAGGCGAGTTAGTCGGCATAACTCTCCCCTCGCTGTTAGGTGAAATTTGTTTAATTTGTACAGATTGGCTTTTATTTAAAGTAGCATCAATACAGTTAGTACATAAATTTCTATTGGGCTCCACCTTGGCATTGGAACAAATGACACAGGTATCTTCCTCTGAATCAGACATGTTTAACACACTAGCAATAAACATGCAACTTGGTTACAATCTTATTTAACACAAACGTACTGTGCCTCAAAGAAGCACTAAACGATTAAATGACAGTTGAAATAATGAACTGAAAAAACAGTTAAAGCATCAATCTTTAAAAACAACACAACTTTTAGCAAAGGTTTGTTCCCATTAGTAAAGTAACACTAATTAAATTTGAAACATAAAAATTACAGAGCAACGTTTTAAATCACAGTCACTATATAAGTCTCACAGCTCTGCTGAGAGAATCTACCTCCCTTCAAAGAAGTTTGAAGACCCCTGAGTTCTGTTAGAGATGAACCGGATCATGCAGAAAATACAAGAGTAACTGACTGAAAATTTTTGATGCGTAGCAAAGAGCGCCAAAAACGGCCCCTCCCCCTCATACACAGCAGTGAGAGAGAAACGAAACTGTCATAATTAAAACAAGCAACCGCCAAGTGGAAAAATAATGCCCAAATATTTATTCACTCAGTACCTCAGAAATGCAAACGATTCTACATTCCAGCAAAAACGTTTAACATGAAAAATACCAATTAAAAGGTTTAATGTACTTTTACAGAGTAATTCCGGTGAAATACCATCCCCAGAATACTGAAGTGTAGAGTATACATACATGTCATTATAACGGTATGGCAGGATTTTCTCATCAATTCCATTCAGAAAATAAAAAACTGCTACATACCTCAATGCAGATTCAACTGCCCGCTGTCCCCTGATCTGAAGCTTTTACCTCCCTCAGATGGCCGAGAAACAGCAATATGATCTTAACTACTCCGGTTAAAATCATAATAAAAACTCTGGTAGATTCTTCTTCAAACTCTGCCAGAGAGGTAATAACACGCTCCGGTGCTATTGAAAAATAACAAACTTTTGATTGAAGTTATAAAAACTAAGTATAATCACCATAGTCCTCTCACACCTCCTATCTAGTTGTTGGGTGCAAGAGAATGACTGGAGGTGACGTAGAGGGGAGGAGCTATATAGCAACTCTGCTGGGTGAATCCTCTTGCACTTCCTGTAGGGGAGCAGATAATATCCCAGAAGTAATGATGACCCGTGGACTGATCACACATAACAGAAGAAATACATATTTGTCTGTTATAGCTTAGTGACGAGTGCCCTCTTCCGAGGGAAAAATATTCTAACTTCTAAATCTTAGCTTATTAACAAAAAACATAATTTATGTAAGAACTTACCTGATAAATTCATTTCTTTCATATTAGCAAGAGTCCATGAGCTAGTGACGTATGGGATATACATTCCTACCAGGAGGGGCAAAGTTTCCCAAACCTTAAAATGCCTATAAATACACCCCTCACCACACCCACAATTCAGTTTAACGAATAGCCAAGAAGTGGGGTGATAAAAAAGTGCGAAAGCATATAAAATAAGGAATTTGAATAATTGTGCTTTATACAAAAAAATCATAACCACCACAAAAAAGGGTGGGCCTCATGGACTCTTGCTAATATGAAAGAAATGAATTTATCAGGTAAGTTCTTACATAAATTATGTTTTCTTTCATGTAATTAGCAAGAGTCCATGAGCTAGTGACGTATGGGATAATGACTACCCAAGATGTGGATCTTTCCACACAAGAGTCACTAGAGAGGGAGGGATAAAAAAGACAGCCAATTCCTGCTGAAAAATAATCCACACCCAAAATAAAGTTTAATAAAAAACATAAGCAGAAGATTCAGACTGAAACTGCTGCCTGAAATACTTTTCTACCAAAAACTGCTTCAGAAGAAGAAAATACATCAAAATGGTAGAATTTAGTAAAAATATGCAAAGAGGACCAAGTTGCAACTTTGCAAATGTGATCAACCGAAGCTTCATTCCTAAACGCCCAGGAAGTAGAAACTGACCTGGTAGAATGAGCTGTAATCCTCTGAGGCGGAGTTTTACCCGACTCAACATAGGCAAGATGAATTAAAGATTTCAACCAAGATGCCAAAGAAATGGCAGAAGCTTTCTGGCCTTTTCTAGAACCGGAAAAGAGAACAAATAGACTAGAAGTCTGTCGGAAAGACTTAGTAGCTTCAACATAATATTTCAAAGCTCTAACAACATCCAAAGAATGCAATGATTTCTCCTTAGAATTCTTAGGATTAGGACATAATGAAGGAACCACAATTTATCTACTAATGTTGTTGGAATTCACAACTTTAGGTAAAAATTCAAAAGAAGTTCGCAACACCACCTCATCCTGATGAAAAATCAGAAAAGGAGACTCACAAGAAAGAGCAGATAAATCAGAAACTCTTCTGGCCAAGAAAGTAATTTAATGACCAATGAATGCATAGGTTCAAACGGAGGAGCTTGAAGAGCTCCCAGAACCAAATTCAAACTCCAAGGAGGAGAAATTGACTTAATGACAGGTTTTATACGAACCAAAGCTTGTATAAAACAATAAATATCAGGAAGAATAGCAATCTTTCTGTGAAAAAGAACAGAAAGAGCAGAGATTTGTCCTTTCAAGGAACTTGCAGACAAACCCTTATCTAAACCATCCTGAAGAAACTGTAAAATTCTCGGTATTCTAAAAGAATGCCAAGAAAAAAGATGAGAAAGACACCAAAAAATATAAGTCTTCCAGACTCTATAATATATCTCTCTAGATACAGATTTACGAGCCTGTAACATAGTATTAATCACAGAGTCAGAGAAACCTCTTTGACCAAGAATCAAGCGTTCAATCTCCATACCTTAAAATTTAAGGATTTGAGATCCTGATGGAAAAAAGGACCTTGCGACAGAAAGTCTGGACTTAACGGAAGAGTCCACGGCTGGCAAGAGGCCATCCGGACAAGATCCGCATACCAAACCTGTAAGGCCATGCCGGAGCTACCAGCAGAACAAACGAGCATTCCTTCAGAATCTTGGAGATTACTCTTGGAAGAAGAACTAGAGGCGGAAAGATATAGACAGGATGATACTTCCAAGGAAGTGATAATGCATCCACTGCCTCCGCCTAAGGATCCCGGGATCTGGACAGATATCTGGGAAGTTTCTTGATTAGATGAGACGCCATCAGATCTATTTCTGGAAGTTCCCACATTTGAACAACCTGAAGAAATACCTCTGGGTGAAGAAACCATTCGCCCGGATGCAACGTTTGGCGACTTAGATAATCCACTTCCCAATTGTCTACACCTGGGATATGAACCGCAGAGATTAGACAGGAGCTGGAATCCGACCAAAAAAATTTGAGATACTTCTTTCATAGCCAGAGGACTGTGAGTCGCTCCTTGATGATGTATGCCACAGTTGTGACATTGTCTGTCTGAAAACAAATGAACGATTCTCTCTACAGAAGAGGCCAAAACTGAAGAGCTCTGAAAATTGCACGGAGTTCCAAAATATTTATCGGTAATCTCACCTCCTGAGATTCCCAAACTCCTTGTGCCGACAGAGATCCCCACACAGCTCCCCAACCTGTGAGACTTGCATCTGTTGAAATTACAGTCCAGGTCGGAAGCACAAAAGAAGCCCCCTGAATTAAACGATGGTGATCTGTCCACCACGTTAGAGAGTGTCGAACAATCGGTTTTAAAGATATAAATTTAAATATCTTTGTGTAATCCTTGCACCATTGATTCAGCATACAGAGCTGAAGAGGTCGCATGTGAAAAACAAGCAAAGGGGATTGCGTCCAATGCAGCAGTCATAAGACCTAGAATTTCCATGCATAAGGTTACCGAAGGGAATGATTGTGACTGAAGGTTTCGACAAGCTGAAAACAATTTAGACGTCTCTTGTCTGTTAAAGACAGAGTCATGGACACTGAATCTATCTGGAAACCCAGAAAGATTACCCTTGACTGAGGAATCAATGAACTTTTTGGTAAATTGATCCTCCAACCATGATCTTGAAGAAACAACACAAGTCGAATCGCATGAGATTCTTTGAATGAGAAGACTGAGCAAATACCAAGATAATCGTCCAAATAAGGAAAAACAAAAACCCTGTTCTCTGAATACAGAAAGAAGGGCACCGAGAATCTTTGAAAAAAATTCTTGGAACTGAGGCTAGGCCAAACAGTAGAGCCACAAAACTGGTAATGCTTGTCTAAAAAGAGAATCTCAAACACTAAAAGTGATCTGAATGAATCGGAATATGCAGATACACATCCTGCAAAACTATTGTAGACATAAAATGCCCTTGCTAAACAAAAGGCAGAATAGTCCTACAGTAACCATCTTGAATGTTGGTATACATAACGATTCAATATTGATAGATCCGGAACTGGTCTGAAGGAATTGACCTTCTTTGGTACAATGAAGAGATAAAATAAAACCCTAGCCCCTGTTCCAGAACTGGAACTGGCATAATTACTCCAGCCAACTCTAGATCTGAAACACATTTCAGAAATGCTGAGCCTTGCTGTGTTAACTGGGACACGGGAAGAAAAAAATCTCTTAGCAGGAGGCCTTAACTGAAGCCAATTCTGTACCTTTCTGAAACAATGTTCTGAAACCAGAGATTGAGAACGGAATTGATCCAAACTCCTTTGAATAAAACGTAATCTGCCCCATACCAGCTGAACTGGAAAAAAAGGGCCGCACCTTCATAGGTACTTAGGAGCTGACTATAGGTTTCTATAAGGCTTGGATATATTCCAAACTGGAAATAGTTTCCAAACTGAAACCGCTCCTGAGGATGAAGGATCAGGCTTTTGCTCCTTATTATGAGAAAAAGAACGAAAAAAATGATTATTACCCTGGAAAGAAAGGGAAAAACAAAGTTAACTTTAGAAGACATATCAGCATTCCAAGTTAAATCCATAAAGCTTTTCTAGCTAAAATAGCTAGAGACATATACCTGACATCAACTCAAATGATATCAAAAGATGGTATCACCAATAAAATTATTAGCATGTTATAGAATAAAAATAATGCTATAAAATTATGATCTGTTACTTGTTGCGCTAAAACTTCTAACCAAAAAGATGAAGCTGCAGCAACATCCGGTAAAAATATAGCAGGTCTAAGAAGATTACCTAAACATAAGTAAACTTTTCTTAGAAAGGATTCAATTTTCTTATCTAAAGGATCCTTAAATTTAGTACTATCTGCCGTAAGAATAGTAGTACATTTAAGCAGGAATAGAGACAGCCCCAAACCTTAGGGATTTTGTCCCAAAAAACTGAAATCTGTCAGATGGCACAGAATATAATTGCTTAAACATTTAGAAGGAGTAAAAGAATTACCCAAATTATTCCATTCCCTGGAAATTACTTCAGAAAAAGCATCAGGGAGATTAAACACTTCTGGAATAAATACAGGAGATTTAAAAAACCCTATTTAAACGTTTAGATTTAGTATCAAGAGGACCAGAATCCTCTATATCTAAAGCAATTAATACGTCTTTAAATAAAGAACGAATAAATTCCATCTTGAACAAATAAAAAGATTTAACAGCATCAACCTCTGAGACAGAAACTTCTGAACCAGAAGAACCATTATCAGTATCAGAACGATGATGTTCATTTAAAAATTCATCTGAAAAAAAGAGAAGTTTTGAAAGACTTTTATGTAAACTAGAAGGAGAAATAACAGACATAGCCTTCTAAATGGATTTAAAAAAATAAAATCTCTTATGTTTATCAGGAACACTCTGAAAATTAAATGTTGACGGAACAGCAACAGGTAATATAACAGTACTAAAGGAAATTTTATCTGCATTAATAAGTTTGTCATGACATGCAATACAAACAGCTGGAGAAACAGGTACCAAAAATTTATAGCAGATACACTTAGCTTGGTAGCTCCAGCCCCGGGCAGTGATTTTCCTCAAGTAACTTCTGACTCAGTTGCAACGTGGAACATCTTGCAATATGTAATAGAAAAAACAACATATAAAGCAAATTGATCAAAATCCTTAAATGACAGTTTCAGGAATGGGAAAAAAATGCCAGTGAACAAGCTTCTAGCAACCAGAAGCAATAAATAATGAGACTTAAATAATGTGGAGACAAAAGCGACGCCCATATTTTTTTAGCGCCAAGACGCCCACATTATTTGGCGCCGAAATGCCTTTTGGCGCCAAAAATGACGCCACATCCGGAACGCCGACATTTTTGGCGCAAAATAACGTCAAAAAAATGACGCAACTTCCGGTGACACGTATGACGCCGGAAACGGAAAAGAATTTTTGCGCCAAAAAAATCCGCGCCAAGAATGACGCAATAAAATGAAGCATTTTCAGCCCCCGCGAGCCTAACAGCCCACAGGGAAAAAGAGTCAAATTTTTGAAGGTAAGAAAAAATGATTAATTCAAATGCATTATCCCAAATATGAAACTGACTGTCTGAAAAATAAGGAAAGTTGAACATTCTGAGTCAAGGCAAATAAATGTTTGAATACATATATTTAGAACTTTATAAACAAAGTGCCCAACCATAGCTTTAGAGTGTCACAGAAAATAAGATTTACTTACCCCAGGACACTCATCTACATGTTTGTAGAAAGCCAAACCAGTACTGAAACGAGAATCAGCAGAGGTAATGGTATATATAAGAGTATATCGTCGATCTGAAAAGGGAGGTAAGAGATGAATCTCTACGACCGATAACAGAGAACCTATGAAATAGACCCCGTAGAAGGAGATCACTGCATTCAAAATAGGCAATACTCTCCTCACATCCCTCTGACATTCACTGCACGCTGAGAGGAAAACCGGGCTCCAACTTGCTGCGGAGCGCATATCAACGTAGAATCTAGCACAAACTTACTTCACCACCTCCATCGGAGGCAAAGTTTGTAAAACTGAATTGTGGGTGTGGTGAGGGGTGTATTTATAGGCATTTTAAGGTTTGGGAAACTTTGCCCCTCCTGGTAGGAATGTATATCCCATACGTCACTAGCTCATGGACTCTTGCTAATTACATGAAAGAAATGTTAATTAATCTGTAATTAGTGTTAGCCAATCAATTATGTGAACCTAACCTTATCAGTTGGGGTGGAGTTAAGCACTTTCCATAAAATACACACTCACCCACAAAAAGGGGAAGGGGACACAAGCAGATGGCACAAGGGGCCACACTGAGCATGCATGATGACCACACCCTATCCAGAGGAGATGGGAGGCTAAGCTGACCAGACAAGTCAGGATAATGGCAAGAGATTGTCCAGGGGTAACCTAAGAGGGTCTATTTACACTGAACCCCAGTGAAGGATACCACAAAGTATGAAGCAAACCTATATAAAAGTTTTATTAATATGATTTATGCTCTTTACATTTATATTGAAAATTTTATTATTGAATCAGGTGAGTTAATCAATTCTGCTTTGCCCTTTATAGTCACAAATGTTTTTGTTAGGTAATTCCTGTTAACCTGGTCTTATCTGTCGACAATAACACTGGGTCAATCAGGAATCTGGTAATAATATAATTTTCTTATGGTCTTCCAGGATTATTGGTTTACCCGATTCTTGCCAGCTATGCTGAGAATTTAAATAACAAAAGTTTCTGTTTCTCTATTATACACGCAAGCTACTGCAAGTAAAATAATTTAGTGATTGTTTTAACCTGATAATCATTAAATCATTGTAATGATGTTTGCTTATTGATTTGCTTTATTCAAATATTGCTTATTATTTCTAATAATTCTTTTAATAAACTAAGTTTGCTTATTGATCTGGTCTCAGTTTAATTAATAGACAAATCAGAACTAGTGTTATTAAATTGCACACATTGCCCCTGCAAAGTTGGTAACCGCTATTATATATATATATATATATATATATATATATAACATTAATACACTTTGCGGGTACACTACTGAAATAATAATAAAGATAATATTTATATATATATATTTATATATATAAACCACAACCAACCACTTAGTGACAGAAGTTGTAGAAAATAAAAATTGCATATTATTATGTATAGTGCCGCCAAATTAATATTCTCATATAATTTATTTTTTTTACATCTGCATTATTTATACCTGTAATGGTCATAATATAAAATTGTATATTTAAATATTCTATCGATGACCATCTCTAGATCCTAAAATGCAAACTTTATTTCACTTTTAAATTTCCTATTGTTCAAAAAATAAATATAAGATTCATGTGATTAAGTTGACTAAAATGTTTAAGTAAACAACAAAGATTGTTTATCTAAAATAGTTATGCATAATGAAACATTTTTTTTTTTAATTTTCTTAACTTGAAATGCACCCTGCTTACTTCTCAAGGCTTATCCTGCTACATTGATTTCCCTAAATGGCATTAACAGGTAACAACTGTGAAACAATGTACTTTATACTAACACTATTATCACGACTAGCCTTGTTGTCTGAAGACTAAAGCCCGGATATGCTCCTCCAAATAAGGAAAATGGTGAGGGGGGGGAGGTGACCATTGAAAACCAATCACAAACAAAAGCACAAACTTTGCTGATAGCTTAGCAGTACAGGATACATGTATAGTCAATACAAGGTGTTTACCTCCCCTTTAAATGTATGTATTTGTTACTATTGCCCATGCTCTCAGACACTCCATAGATTACTACAATATTTGAAACATTGTGAAAATTGTAATACATTTAAAAGTAAGAAAATCATTCTAATTATACTATAATAAAGGATTACAAAACCCAATTCTCTTTACTCACCTTGTATGAACTGCTGCCAACAATTTTTCTGCATCTTCATGTTCAATTTTGGCTGTAAAGAAAAACAAATGTAAATACAAACACATTTAACAATAAAAACCAGTTGATAAAACAATTACAATCAGACCCAAATAAAATAAAAATGTTTACCTGGATTTATTTTAATATTTGAGAGTCCACAGAAACAATTAAAATATGTTTAAAACTTTTACTGACAATCATTGCTGTCTGGAAAAATGTTACATAGTTTGAATATCTTCTACTCAGTAAAAAGTAAGGTATAGATCATGGGCAAATATTATACTATATGCCAAAAACACTGCTTCTATAGTTCAGGCTTCATATAAAAAACATAATTTATGCTTACCTGATAAATTCCTTTCTCCTGTAGTGTGGTCAGTCCACGTGTCATCATTACTTCTGGGATATTACTCCTCCCCAACAGGAAGTGCAAGAGGATTCACCCAGCAGAGCTGCATATAGCTTCTCCCCTCTACGTCACTCCCAGTCATTCGACCAAGGACCAACGAGAAAGGAGAAGCCAAGGGTGTATTTACCTGCCGCAAAAAAACAGGGCGGGCCGTGGACTGATCACACTACAGGAGAAAGGAATTTATCAGGTAAGCATAAATTATGTTTTCTCCTGTTAAGTGTGATCAGTCCACGGGTCATCATTACTTCTGGGATACCAATACCAAAGCAAAAGTACACGGATGACGGGAGGGATAGGCAGGCTCTTTATACAGAAGGAACCACTGCCTGAAGAACCTTTCTCCCAAAAATAGCCTCCGAAGAAGCAAAAGTGTCAAATTTGGAAAATTTGGAAAAATTATGAAGTGAAGACCAAGTTGCAGCCTTGCAAATCTGTTCAACAGAGGCCTCATTCTTAAAGGCCCAAGTGGAAGCCACAGCTCTAGTGGAATGAGCTGTAATTCTTTCAGGAGGCTGCTGTCCAGCAGTCTCATAAGCTAAACGAATTATGCTACGAAGCCAAAAAGAGAGAGAGGTAGCAGAAGCTTTTTGACCTCTCCTCTGACCAGAGTAAACGACAAACAGGGAAGACGTTTGTCGAAATTCTTTAGTTGCCTGTAAGTAAAATTTTAGGGCACGAACTACATCCAGATTGTGCAGAAGACGTTCCTTCTTTGAAGAAGGATTTGGACATAAGGATGGAACAACAATCTCTTGATTGATATTCCTGTTAGTGACTACCTTAGGTAAGAACCCAGGTTTAGTACGCAGAACTACCTTATCCGAGTGAAAAATCAAATAAGGAGAATCACAATGTAAGGCTGATAACTCAGAGACTCTTCGAGCCGAGGAAATAGCCATTAAAAATAGAACTTTCCAAGATAACAACTTTATATCAATGGAATGAAGGGGTTCAAACGGAACGCCCTGTAAAACGTTAAGAACAAGGTTTAAACTCCATGGCGGAGCAACAGTTTTAAACACAGGCTTAATCCTGGCCAAAGCCTGACAAAAAGCCTGAACGTCTGGAACTTCTGACAGACGTTTGTGCAACAGAATGGACAGAGCTGAGATCTGTCCCTTTAAGGAACTAGCAGATAAACCCTTTTCTAAACCTTCTTGTAGAAAAGACAATATCCTAGGAATCCTAACCTTACTCCAAGAGTAACCTTTGGATTCGCACCAATATAGGTATTTACGCCATATCTTATGGTAAATTTTTCTGGTAACAGGCTTCCTAGCCTGTATTAAGGTATCAATAACTGACTCAGAAAAACCACGTTTTGATAAAATCAAGCGTTCAATTTCCAAGCAGTCAGCTTCAGAGAAGTTAGATTTTGATGTTTGAAAGGACCCTGTATCAGAAGGTCCTGTTTAAGAGGTAGAGACCAAGGTGGACAGGATGACATGTCCACCAGATCTGCATACCAAGTCCTGCGTGGCCATGCAGGTGCTATTAGAATCACTGATGCTCTCTCCTGCTTGATTCTGGCAATCAATCGAGGAAGCATCGGGAAGGGTGGAAACACATAAGCCATCCTGAAGGTCCAAGGTGCTGTCAAAGCATCTATCAGGACCGCTCCCGGATCCCTGGATCTGGACCCGTAACGAGGAAGCTTGGCGTTCTGTCGAGACGCCATGAGATCTATCTCTGGTTTGCCCCAATGACGAAGTATTTGGGCAAAGACCTCCGGATGAAGTTCCCACTCCCCCGGATGAAAAGTCTGACGACTTAAAAAATCCGCCTCCCAGTTCTCCACTCCCGGGATGTGGATTGCTGACAGGTGGCAAGAGTGAGACTCTGCCCAGCGAATTATCTTTGATACTTCCATCATTGCTAGGGAGCTTCTTGTCCCTCCCTGATGGTTGATGTAAGCTACAGTCGTGATGTTGTCCGACTGAAACCTGATGAACCCCCGAGTTGTCAACTGGGGCCAAGCCAGAAGGGCATTGAGAACTGCTCTCAATTCCAGAATGTTTATTGGTAGGAGACTCTCCTCCTGATTCCATTGTACCTGAGCCTTCAGAGAATTCCAGACGGCGCCCCAACCTAGAAGGCTGGCGTCTGTTGTTACAATTGTCCAGTCTGGCCTGCTGAATGGCATCCCCCTGGACAGATGTGGCCGAGAAAGCCACCATAGAAGAGAATTTCTGGTCTCTTGATCCAGATTCAGAGAAGGGGACAAGTCTGAGTAATCCCCATTCCACTGACCTAGCATGCACAATTGCAGCGGTCTGAGGTGTAGGCGTGCAAAGGGTACTATGTCCATTGCCGCCACCATTAAGCCGATTACCTCCATGCATTGAGCCACTGACGGGTGTTGAATGGAATGAAGGACACGGCATGCACTTTGAAGTTTTGTTAACCTGTCTTCTGTCAGGTAAATTTTCATTTCTACAGAATCTATAAGAGTCCCCAGGAAGGGAACTCTTGTGAGTGGAAAGAGAGAACTTTTCTTTTCGTTCACCTTCCATCCATGCGACCTTAGAAATGCCAGTACTAACTCGGTATGAGACTTGGCAGTTTGAAAGCTTGAAGCTTGTATCAGAATGTCGTCTAGGTACGGAGCTACCGAAATTCCTCGCGGTCTTAGTACTGCCAGAAGAGCACCCAGAACCTTTGTGAAGATTCTTGGAGCTGTAGCCAATCCGAATGGAAGAGCTACAAACTGGTAATGCCTGTCTAGAAAGGCAAACCTTAGATACCGGTAATGATCTTTGTGAATCGGTATGTGAAGGTAAGCATCTTTTAAATCCACTGTGGTCATGTACTGACCCTTTTGGATCATGGGTAAAATTGTCCGAATAGTCTCCATTTTGAACGATGGAACTCTTAGGAACTTGTTTAGGATCTTTAAATCCAGGATTGGCCTGAAAGTTCCCTCTTTTTTGGGAACCACAAACAGATTTGAGTAAAACCCTTGTCCCTGTTCCGACCGTGGAACTGGATGGATTACTCCCATTAACAAAAGCTCTTGTACGCAGCGTAGAAAAGCCTTTCTCTTTGTTTGGTTTGTTGACAACCTTGACAGATGAAATCTCTCTCTTGGAGGAGAGTATTTGAAGTCCAGAAGGTATCCCTGAGATATTATCTCTAGCGCCCAGGGATCCTGGACATCTCTTGCCCAAGCCTGGGCGAAGAGAGAAAGTCTGCCCCCCACTAGATCCGATCCCGGATCGGGGGCCCTCAATTCATGCTGTTTTAGGGGCAGCAGCAGGTTTCCTGGCCTGCTTGCCCTTGTTCCAGGACTGGTTAGGTCTCCAGCCTTGTCTGTAGCGAGCAACAGATCCTTCCTGTTTTGGAGCAGAGGAAGTTGATGCTGCTCCTGCTTTGAAATTCCGAAAGGAACGAAAATTAGACTGTCTAGCCTTAGGTTTGGCTCTGTCTTGAGGCAGGGCATGGCCTTTACCTCCTGTAATGTCAGAGATAATTTCTTTCAATCCGGGCCCAAATAAGGTCTGCCCCTTGAAAGGTATATTAAGTAATTTAGACTTAGAAGTAACGTCAGCTGACCAGGATTTTAGCCACAGTGCTCTGCGCGCCTGAATGGCGAATCCGGAATTCTTAGCCGTAAGTTTAGTTAAATGTACTACGGCATCCGAAATGAATGAATTAGCTAGCTTAAGGACTCTAAGCTTGTCCGTAATCTCATCCAGAGTGGCTGAACTAATGGTCTCTTCCAGAGACTCAAACCAGAATGCCGCCGCAGCCGTGACCGGCGCAATGCATGTAAGGGGTTGCAATATAAAACCTTGTTGAACAAACATTTTCTTAAGGTAACCCTCTAACTTTTTATCCATTGGATCTGAAAAGGCACAGCTATCCTCCACCGGGATAGTGGTACGCTTAGCTAAAGTAGAAACTGCTCCTTCCACCTTAGGGACCGTTTGCCATAAGTCCCGTGTGGTGGTGTCTATCGGAAACATCTTTCTAAATATCGGAGGGGGTGAGAACGGCACACCGGGTCTATCCCACTCCTTAGTAACAATTTCAGTTAGTCTCTTAGGTATAGGAAAAACGTCAGTACTCGATGGTACCGCAAAATATTTATCCAACCTACACATTTTCTCTGGTATTGCAACTGTGTTACAATCATTCAGAGCCGCTAACACCTCCCCTAGTAATACACGGAGGTTTTCCAGCTTAAATTTAAAATTTGAAATATCTGAATCCAATCTGTTTGGATCAGAACCGTCAGCCGCAGAAAGAAGCTCTCCGTCCTCATGTTCTGCAAGTTGTGACGCAGTATCTGACATGGCCCTAACATTATCAGCGCACTCTGTTCTCACCCCAGAGTGATCACGCTTACCTCTTAGTTCTGGTAATTTAGCCAAAACTTCAGTCATAACAGTAGCCATATCCTGTAATGTGATTTGTAATGGCCGCCCAGATGTACTCGGCGCCACAATATCACGCACCTCCCGAGCGGGAGATGCAGGTACTGACACGTGAGGCGAGTTAGTCGGCATAACTCTCCCCTCGTTGTTTGGTGAAATGTGTTCAATTTGTACAGATTGATTTTTATTTAAAGTAGCATCAATGCAGTTAGTACATAAATTTCTATTGGGCTCCACTTTGGCATTAGCACATATAGCACAGATGTCTTCCTCTGAATCAGACATGTTTAACACACTAGCAAATAAACTAGCAACTTGGAAATACTTTTCAAGTAATTTACTATAATATTAAAACGTACTGTGCCTATAAGAAGCACAGAAAGAGTTATGACAGTTGAAAGTTAATAAACTGAAAGGTTATAGCATCAAATCTTTGTAAAAAACACAATTTTAGCAAAGGCTTGTTCCCATTAGCAAAGGATAACTAACCCTGATAGCAGAAAAAAAGTTACAGAAATAAACGTTTTTTATCACAGTCAACTACAATCTCACAGCTCTGCTGTGAGGATTACCTCCCTCAAAACAAGTTTTGAAGACCCCTGAGTTCTGTAGAGATGAACCGGATCATGCAGGAAATACAATGAGCTTCTGACTGAATTTTTTGATGCGTAGCAAAATCGCCAAAAAAGGCCACTCCCCTTCACACACAACAGTGAGAGAGATCAGTAAACTGTCATAAATTAAATCAAACAACTGCCAAGTGGAAAAAAATAGTGCCCAAAACATTTTATTCACCCAGTACCTCAGAAAATGAAAACGATTTTACATTCCAGCAAAAAACGTTTAACATAAATTAAGAGTTATTAAAAAGCCTGTTGCCAGTCCCTGCAAATTAGGCTAAAGTCTTATGTACACAGTGTAATTCCAGTGAAGTACCATTCCCCAGAATACTGAAGTGTAAAATATACATACATGACAGCCTGATACCAGATGCTGCTACTGCATTTAAGGCTGAGTTTACATTATATCGGTATGGCAGGATTTTCTCATCAATTCCATTGTCAGAAAATAATAAGCCGCTACATACCTCTTTGCAGATTAATCTGCCCGCTGTCCCCTGATCTGAAGTTTACCTCTCCACAGATGGCCGAGAAACAGCAATATGATCTTAACTACGCCGGCTAAAATCATAGTAAAAACTCAGGTAGAATCTTCTTCAAATCTACCAGAGAAGAAATAACACACTCCGGTGCTATTATAAAATAACAAACTTTTGATTGAAGGAATAAAACTAAGTATAATCACCATAGTCCTCTCACACCTCCTATCTAGTCGTTGGGTGCAAGAGAATGACTGGGAGTGATGTAGAGGGGAGGAGCTATATGCAGCTCTGCTGGGTGAATCCTCTTGCACTTCCTGTTGGGGAGGAGTAATATCCCAGAAGTAATGATGACCCGTGGACTGATCACACTTAACAGGAGAAATCTGTATTCTCCTGCTTTAGACAAGACCACACAAATCACTTCCAGGCATGTGTCCACTTATATAAATGAAAAAGCTTAAAAGTAAATGAAATCCAAAATCTTTATTCCACTATTCAGATAGAACATACAGTTCCAATGTACTTTATTTTGCATTTACATTTTCTTTAATAATTCTGACTTTTCTGCTTTACTGAACTCCTTAATGTATTTTACATTGAATATTCTAGCACAATCCCTATTCTCTTCCCAGGTATCTCCTACCCTCATGTCTCCTGCGTCCTTGAAATTTACGTTTTCGGGTTAGAGATTTTGTCACCCTATATTTAACATTAAAAAAAAAAAAAAAAAAAAACCGTCTTCAGAAGTTTTATTGATTTAAAAAAAATATATATATAGATATTCCCTTTCCCCAGTTTTGCATAACCAACACTTAGGTTAAAGATATATTTTTTACCCCTGTGACTACCTTGTTTCTAAGCCTCTACAGACTGTCCCCTTATTTTAGTTATTTGGCTAAAATGCAAGTCTGTCAAAAGAACTGGGATAAGGGGACAGTCAGCAGTCGTGTATTGCTATAATGGTTTTGGTTATGAAAAATTGGAAAATGGGTAATAAAAAGGGATTATCTATCTTTTTAAACAATAATTTTCAAGTAGACTGTCCCTTTAATTCATTCCTTCCTAAAAGTAAAACTCCTGCTGTAGATTAATTTTATTTTTAAGATAACTAAGATAATCATCTATACTGCTATTTAAACAATTTAAGAATTTTCCATAGGCGGTTAAATGTATATCATCATGTCAGTCTGTGTATATTATGCTATTACTCGTGTCATTTTTATTTGTATAGTAAATATTTAATACAAAAAAAATAGAGGTGTTTAATGACCCTTTAACATCTCAAACTGGGTACTTGCAAGCAATAACTCCTTAAAGGGACAATAACTCCTTAATGGGACATTAAACACTTTGAGATGGTAATATAAAATTCTAAATCGCATATATATAAAAAAAAATCTCTGCAATATACTTTCATTATTTAATTTTGTCTAATTTTCCTGTAATACCTTTCTGAAATTGTGAGCTTTTCAGTTCCTGTTAGAAATGAAAGTGCAGAGCACTATTATATGCCACACAGCCATTGGCTGCACACTCTAGTGACCTATTTATAATTGTCCCTAATTGGCCACAGCAGAGAAGGTAACCTAAGTTACAACATGGCAGCTCCCATTGTTTTATAGGCACTAAAACTTTACACTTATTTTATCAATATTTAAACAGCTAATGAAAATAAAAAAAATAAAAAAATACAAATTATTCTCAGACTAATCTTTTCTTTGAATGCATCATTCGGCCCAGCATTTATTAAGGGCAAGATTACAAATCGTGCGTTATGATCTTTTTCATAATCAATTTCCATTGCGCAGCTATTACAAATCTTGAAAAATCATGATTGCATGCATTCGCCTTTTACCCAACAATCCTTTCTGCTCTCGAAGAGCTGTAGTTAAATTAACAGTTTTGCGCAACATAAAATTTTCACGAAACACTTCAAAAATACATTACAAAGTACACTTACACTCATAAAAAAAAACAATTTATGCTTACCTGATAAATTTATTTATTTCCGGATCCACAGATCTTAATTACTGTTGGGATATCACTCCTGTCCAGCAGGAGGCGGCAAAGAGCACCACAGCAAAGCTGTTAAATACCACCCCCTTACCCATAACCCCCAGTCATTCGACTAGAAGCAAGGGAGTGACAAAAATGAATTAGAGGTGCATGAAGTTTACATAAAAAATAAACTGTCTGAAAATAAAGGGCGGGCTGTGGACTCACTATATCCGGAAATAAATAAATTTATCAGGTAAGCATAAATTATGTTTTCTTTCCTAAGATATAGTGAGTCCACAGATCATCTTTATTGTTGTGAACCAATACCCAAGCCATAGGACACGGATAATTAGGGAGGGACAAGACAGGTAACCTTAAACAGAAGGCACCACTGCTTGAAGAACCTGTCTCCCAAAAGAAGCCTCAGCTGAAGCAAAAATATCAAACTTATAACATTTAGAAAAAGTGGGTAAAGATGACAAAGTGGCAGCCTTGCAAATCTGTTCCACAGAAGCTACATTTTTGAAGGCCCAAGATGAGGAAACAGCCCTTGTGGAATGAGCCGTGATTTTCTTAGGAGGCTGCTGTCCAGCAGTCTCATATGCCAAACGAATAACACTCCTCAACCAAAAAGAAAGAAGTAGCCATAGCTTTCTGACCCTTGCGTTTTCCAGAACACAACAAACAAAGAAGACTGGCTAAAATACTTAGTCGCCTGTAAATAATATTTCAATGCACGAACCACATCCAGGTTGTGCAACAAACGCTCCTTCTGAGAAGAAGGATTAGGACACAAAGAAGGAACAACAATTTCTTGATTAATATTTCTATCCGAAACCACTTTTGGAATGAAACCTAAGGCAGTACGTAATACCACCTTATCAGATTGAAAAATAAGGTAAGGAGATTCACACTGAAGTGCTGAAAAGCTCTGAAACTCTTCTAGCCGAAGAGATAGCCACCAAAAACAAAACCATCCAGGTTAACATTTTAATATCCAAAGTATGCATAGGCTCAAACGGAGCCTATTGAAGAACTCTAAGAACCAAATTAAGACTCCATGGAGGAGTAGCAAACTTAAACGTAGGCCGGATTCTAACCAGGGCCTGACAAAAAGACTGCACATCTGGCACATCTGCCAGACGCTTGTGCAACAAAATAGATAAAGCAGAAATTTGACCCTTCAGGGTACTAGCAGCTAAAAAACAACAAAAAGTATTGGTGCACATCCAACCACTTAAGTCCACTCTTTCATGGCATATTTGTATATGCTTCTGTCTGCCAAATATACTTACATAGCTTCTAATAAGATTGGGATAAACATCTCGCAATAATATTGGCTTATATTTGAGCTGCAAAAACAAATATACTTCTATCTGCTAAATATACTTACATAGTTCAAATAAAATTGGGATTAACATCTCGCAATAATATTGACTTATATTTATGCTGCAAAAAATTGCCTGTTAAATATGCTTTTAAATTTAAACAACAACTTCTGTCTGCTACATATACTTACATAGTTCAAATAAGATTGGGATAAACATCTCACAATAATATTGACTTATATTTATGCTGCAAAAAATTGCCTGTTTAAATTAAAATAGGGATCTTAGTCACACAATATGATCATATTCTGCTAAGCCAGTCACCACTTACAAGGTGTCCCACTGTAGACTGGTCCTAACACTAACCAGTTTCCACACTGCAGCAAGCCATGTCTACACAGTGTGAAGCTTTCTAGCTTATTAAGTATATCACAATTACATTATCTGGAACACACCTGGGCTGGGTGGCGTAAATTTACCAAAGGGGAGGGATTTGGTCATCTCCCTATTCAAAAGATACAAGAGTTTTTTTTTGGTTAAGCACACCACAAAAGGACTGTTTAATCCTAACACACATATTGTGGGAGTGCTACCAAAGTGACCAAAACAACAAAAAGTATTGGTGCACATCCAACCACTTAAGTCCACTCTTTCATGACATATTTGTATATGCTTCTGTCTGCCAAATATACTTACATAGCTTCTAATAAGATTGGGATAAACATCTCGCAATAATATTGGCTTATATTTGAGCTGCAAATACAAATATACTTCTATCTGCTAAATATACTTACATAGTTCAAATAAAATTGGGATTAACATCTCACAATAATATTAATTAATAATAACAAAAGTTTTACACCCTTGTAAGGAATAGACAAAAGCTTAGATTTTGATGAAACATCCGCAGACCAGGACTTCAACCATAAGGCCCTGCGAGCCAAAACAGCAAAACCAGAATTTTTTGCTCCCAACCTGATGACCTGCAAAGAGGCATCCGTGATGAATGAATTAGTTAACCTAAGAGCCTTAATCCTATCTTGGATCTCCTCCATAGGCGCATACGTCTGAATAGAATCGGACAAAGCATCAAACCAATATGCTGCTGCACTGGTAACAGTAGCAAAAAACACAGCAGGCTGCCATTCCATACCCTGGTGAACATAAATCCTTTTAAGCAACGCTTCAAACTTTTTATCCATAGGATCTTTTAAAGAACAGCTATCCTCAATGGGAATAGTAGTCCTCTTGGCCAAGGTGGAAATCACTCCCTCCACCTTGGGAACTGTCTGCCAAGACTCCCCAACAGAATCAGCAAATCGGAAACATTTTCTTAAAAACAGGAGAAGGGGAAAAAGGAACCCCTGGCTTCTCCCACTCCCATGCAATAATCTCAGAAGCACGGTCAGGAACAAGAAAAACCTCCACCTCTGAGGGAACATCAAAATACTTGGTTAGTTTATTAGATTTCTTTGGAATAACTACTAACGTAGTATCAGAATCCTCCAAAGTAGCCAAAAACTCTTTAAGAAGCGCGCAGAGGTGTTCAAGCTTAAATCTAAAAATCACAGCTTCAGAATCAGAAGAAACAACCATACTGTCTGAATCTGAAATTTCCCCCTCAGACGCTATGGAAGAATCCTCCCCCTCAGACCTATGGGAAGAAACATTCAGCATAACCATACTTGATTCAGATACCTTGACAACTGAATCCTTATATCTCCTTTAACACTTTCCCTGAAACACAGGAAAAACCGCCAGTGCATTAGTTACCGCAGAGGATATCTGGGTAGAAATGTCCTGCAAGAAAACTCCAACTGGAGTAGAAACACTGGGCACTGCGTGAGAGGACACTGAATGAAGGGACACATGAAGAGAAAGCTGCGGCATATTCTGAACAGGAGACCCCTGAACAGCATCCACCCCAGCTAACGATGGCTCAGGATTCCCTACACTGTAAGGTCCTCTCAATACATGAGGCACAAAAAGGCATTGGAGGGTCCACATTAGAATCAAAACACAAGCTGCATGTAACATCTTGCAAAGCTTCTTCCATCTTTACCAAAAACAAATCAAATTTGCTTCAAAAAAATTTAAAACAAAAAAACGTTACTGTCAGTTTAAATTTTAAACTGCAACTTTTTTACTGCAAAAAAATACAATTGCTTTTTAAACTAAAAAACCCCTTCAGGCAGGCTCCTTACCTCAACAGACCCTGCTGAAGTGCCTACCTGACCCCCCTGAAGCCGGAAAATATCTCTTAGCTTTTGAAAGCAATGAAAACTGCCAGACTAAGCCCCGCCCTTTCGTGGGCGTGGCTGAAAGACCGACTTCCATTACAGGGGGAAAAAAACATTTAAAACCACACAGAGCCTCTCCTGAGTGTCATACAGTGCCCAAATATAAACCCACATTGGTTTAACAGTCCCTGTAGCCATCAAAGTGCCAAACTCTTTTAATAAAGAAAATAAAAAACGGCACTTACCTGAGTCAAATCTGCCCGGCAGCAGGCAGCTCACAGATATGGAAAGGCTTCCTCCCTCCATAGACCCGTGGAACAAGTGAAGAACTGACTAAAGTTAATCAGGCATTCAGGGTAGGGAAGCACCAAACATGAAAGGCACGGTGAAATGAAAAAACATAATTTATGCTTACCTGATAAATTTATTTCTCTTGTAGTGTAGTCAGTCCACGGGTCATCCATTACTTATGGGATTATATCTCCTCCCCAACAGGAAGTTGCAAGAGGATCACCCAAGCAGAGCTGCTATATAGCTCCTCCCCTCACATGTCATATCCAGTCATTCGACCGAAACAAGACGAGAAAGGAGAAACCATAGGGTGCAGTGGTGACTGGAGTTTAATCAAAATTTAAACCTGCCTTAAAGACAGGGCGGGCCGTGGACTGACTACACTACAAGAGAAATAAATTTATCAGGTAAGCATAAATTATGTTTTCTCTTGTTAAGTGTAGTCAGTCCACGGGTCATCCATTACTTATGGGATACCAATACCAAAGCAAAAGTACACGGATGATGGGAGGGACAAGGCAGGAACTTTAAACGGAAGGAACCACTGCCTGAAGAACCTTTCTCCCAAAAATAGCCTCCGAAGAAGCAAAAGTGTCGAATTTGTAAAATTTCGAAAAAGTGTGAAGTGAAGACCAAGTTGCAGCCTTGCAAATCTGTTCAACAGAGGCCTCATTCTTAAAGGCCCAGGTGGAAGCCACAGCTCTAGTGGAATGAGCTGTAATTCTTTCAGGAGGCTGCTGTCCAGCAGTCTCATAGGCTAAACGTATTATGCTACGAAGCCAAAAGGAGAGAGAGGTAGCCGAAGCCTTTTGACCTCTCCTCTGTCCAGAGTAAACGACAAACAGAGAAGAAGTTTGACGAAAATCTTTAGTTGCCTGCATATAGAACTTCAGGGCACGGACCACGTCCAGATTATGCAAAAGTCGTTCCTTCTTTGAAGAAGGATTAGGACACAAAGATGGAACAACAATCTCTTGATTGATATTCCTGTTAGAAACTACCTTAGGTAAGAACCCAGGTTTAGTACGCAGAACTACCTTGTCTGAATGAAAAATCAGATAAGGAGAATCACAATGTAAGGCAGATAACTCAGAGACTCTTCGAGCCGAGGAAATAGCCATCAAAAACAGAACTTTCCAAGATAACAGCTTGATATCAATGGAATGAAGGGGTTCAAATGGAACACCTTGCAAAACGTTAAGAACTAAGTTTAAGCTCCACGGTGGAGCAACAGACTTAAACACAGGCTTAATCCTAGTCAAAGCCTGACAAAAAGCCTGAACATCTGGAACTTCTGCCAGACGTTTGTGTAGAAGAATAGACAGAGCCGAAATCTGTCCCTTTAACGAACTAGCAGATAAGCCCTTTTCTAAACCCTCTTGTAGAAAAGACAATATCCTAGGAATCCTAACCTTACTCCATGAGTAACTCTTGGATTCGCACCAATATAAATATTTACGCCATATTTTATGGTAAATTTTTCTGGTAACAGGTTTCCGAGCCTGTATTAAAGTATCAATAACCGACTCCGAGAAACCACGCTTTGATAGAATCAAGCGTTCAATCTCCATGCAGTCAGTTTCAGAGAAATTAGATTTGGATGATTGAAAAGACCCTGAATTAGAAGGTCCTGCCTCAGAGGCAGAGACCATGGTGGACAGGACGACATGTCCACTAGGTCTGCATACCAGGTCCTGCGTGGCCACGCAGGCGCTACCAAAATCACTGATGCACTCTCCTGTTTGATCTTGGCAATCAGTCGAGGCAGCATCGGGAATGGTGGAAACACATAGGCCATGTTGAAGACCCAAGGGGCTGTCAGAGCATCTATCAGCACCGCTCCCGGGTCCCTGGATCTGGATCCGTAACAAGGAAGCTTGGCGTTCTGGCGAGACGCCATGAGATCCAGATCTGGTTTGCCCCAACGATGAATCAGTTGATCGAAGACCTCCGGATGAAGTTCCCACTCCCCCGGATGAAAAGTCTGACGACTTAGAAAATCCGCCTCCCAGTTCTCCACGCCTGGGATGTGGATCGCTGACATGTGGCAAGAGTGAGACTCTGCCCAGCGAATTATCTTTGAGACTTCCAACATCGCTAGGGAACTCCTGGTTCCCCCTTGATGGTTGATGTAAGCCACAGTCGTGATGTTGTCCGACTGAAATCTGATGAACCTCAGAGTTGCTAACTGAGGCCAAGCTAGAAGAGCATTGAATATCGCTCTTAACTCCAGAATATTTATTGGGAGGAGTTTCTCCTCCTGAGTCCATGATCCCTGAGCCTTCAGTGAATTCCAGACTGCGCCCCAACCTAGAAGGCTGGCGTCTGTTACAATCGTCCAATCTGGCCTGCGAAAGGTCATCCCTTTGGACAGATGGGACCGAGAAAGCCACCATAGAAGAGAATCTCTGGTCTCTTGATCCAGATTTAGTAGAGGGGACAAATTTGAGTAATCCCCATCCCACTGACTGAGCATGCACAATTGCAGTGGTCTGAGATGTAGGCGCGCAAACGGTACTATGTCCATTGCCGCAACCATTAAGCCGATTGCTCCCATGCACTGAGCTACTGACGGGTGTGGAATGGAATGCAGGGCACGGCAAGTATTTTGAAGCTTTAATAACCTGGACTCCGTCAGGTAAATTTTCATCTCTATAGAATCTATAAGAGTCCCTAGGAAGGGAACCCTTGTGAGTGGTAATAGAGAACTCTTTTCCACATTCACCTTCCACCCATGCGACCTCAGAAACGCCAGAACTATCTCTGTGTGAGACCTGGCAAGTTGAAAACTTGACGCTTGTATCAGAATGTCGTCTAGATACGGAGCCACCGCTATGCCTCGCGGTCTTAGTACCGCCAGAAGAGAGCCCAGAACTTTTGTAAAGATTCTCGGGGCTGTAGCTAACCCGAAAGGAAGAGCTACAAACTGGTAATGCCTGTCTAGGAAGGCAAATCTTAGGTACCGATAATGATCTTTGTGAATCGGTATGTGAAGGTAGGCATCCTTTAAGTCTACAGTGGTCATGTATTGACCCTCTTGGATCATGGGTAGGATGGTTCGAATAGTTTCCATTTTGAATGATGGAACTCTTAGGAATTTGTTTAATATCTTTAGGTCCAAGATTGGTCTGAAGGTTCCCTCTTTCTTGGGAACCACAAACAGATTTGAGTAAAATCCTTGCCCTTGTTCCGTCCGCGGAACTGGGTGGATCACCCCCATTAATAAGAGGTCTTGTACACAGCGTAGAAACGCCTCTTTCTTTATTTGGTTTGCTGATAACCTTGAAAGATGAAATCTCCCTCGCGGAGCAGAAGCTTTGAAGTCCAGAAGGTATCCCTGAGATATGATCTCCAACGCCCAGGGATCCTGGATATCTCTTGCCCAAGCCTGGGCGAAGAGAGATAGTCTGCCCCCCACTAGATCCGATTCTGGATAGGGGGCCCTCTCTTCATGCTGTCTTAGGGCAGAAGCAGGTTTCCTGGCCTGCTTGCCCTTGTTCCAGGACTGGTTAGCTTTCCAGCCCTGTCTGTAACGAGCAACAGTTCCTTCCTGTTTTGGAGCGGAGGAAGTTGATGCTGCTCCTGCCTTGAAGTTACGAAAGGCACGAAAATTAGACTGTTTGGCCTTTGATTTGGCCTTGTCCTGAGGAAGAGTATGACCCTTACCTCCAGTAATGTCAGCAATAATTTCTTTCAAGCTGGGCCCGAATAAGGTCTGCCCTTTGAAAGGAATGTTAAGCAATTTAGATTTAGAAGTCACGTCAGCTGACCATGATTTAAGCCATAGCGCTCTGCGCGCTTGAATGGCGAAACCAGAGTTCTTAGCCGTTAATTTGGTTAAATGTACAACAGCATCAGAAACAAATGCGTTAGCTAGCTTAAGTGCTTTAAGATTGTCCATAATCTCATCCAATGGAGCTGTGCGAATGTCCTCTTCCAGAGACTCAAACCAGAATGCCGCAGCAGCAGTGACAGGCGCAATGCATGCAAGGGGCTGTAAGATAAAACCCTGTTGAACAAACACTTTCTTAAGGTATCCTAATTTTTTATCCATTGGATCTGAAAAAGCACAACTATCCTCCACCGGGATAGTGGTACGCTTAGCCAAAGTAGAAACTGCTCCCTCCACCTTAGGGACCGTCTGCCATAAGTCCCGTGTGGTGGCGTCTATTGGAAACATTTTCTTAAATATAGGAGGGGGGGGGAAAGGGCACACCGGGCCTATCCCACTCCTTGCTAATAATCTCTGTAAGCCTCTTAGGTATAGGAAAAACGTCAGTACTCACCGGTACCGCATAGTATCTATCCAGCCTACATAATTTCTCTGGAATTGCAACCGTGTTACAATCATTCAGAGCCGCTAATACCTCCCCTAGCAATATGCAGAGGTTTTCAAGCTTAAATTTAAAATTAGAAATCTCTGAATCCAGTCTCCCTGGATCAGATCCGTCACCCACAGAATGAAGCTCTCCGTCCTCATGTTCTGCAAATTGTGACGCAGTATCAGACATGGCTCCCCTATCAGCGCGCTCTGTCCTTAACCCCAAGCAATCGCGCTTGCCTCTTAATTCTGGCAATTTAGATAATACTTCAGTCATAACAGTAGCCATGTCTTGCAAAGTGATTTGTATGGGCCTCTCTGATTTACTTGGCGCCACAATATCACGCACCTCCTGAGCGGGAGGCGAAGGTACTGACACGTGAGGAGAGTTAGTCGGCATAACTTCCCCCTCGTTGTCTGGTGATAATTTCTTTACATGTAAAGATTGACTTTTATTTAAAGTGACATCAATGCATTGAGTACACAAATTTCTATGGGGCTCCACAGTGGCCTTCAAACATAGTGAACAAACAGAGTCATCTGTGTCAGACATGTTTAAACAGACTAGCGATGAGACTAGCAAGCTTGGAAAATACTTTTAAATAAATTTACAAGCAATATAAAAAACGCTACTGCGCCTTTAAGAAGTCCAAAAAGCTGTCACAGTTGAAATAACAATGAACCAAATTAGTTATAGCAACAAAAATTTTACAGTAAATGTATTAAGTTAGCAAAGGATTGTACCCACCAGCAAATGGATGATTAACCCCTTAATACCCAAAAACGGATATCAAATTAACAAATAACGTTTTTATCACAGTCAAAACACACTGTCACAGGTCTGCTGTGACTGATTACCTCCCTCAAAATGAATTTTGAAGACCCCTGAGCTCTCTAGGGATGTCCTGGATCATGGAGGATGAAGTAGGAAGACTATGACTGAATTTTTACTGCGCAACAAAAGCACTAAAATTGACCCCTCCCACTCATATTACAACAGTGGGAAATCTCAGTTAACTGTTTCTATGCAGAAATAAACGTTAGCCATGTGGAAAAATCATGCCCCAATAAGTTTTATCACCAAGTACCTCACAAAAAACGATTAACATGCCAGTAAACGTTTTGAACATTTAAAAATTATGAAGTGTTATTAATAAGCCTGCTACCAGTCGCTTTCACTGCAGTTAAGGCTCAAACATTACTTCAGCATTAACAGTATTTTCTTAGTCAAATTCCATTCCCTAGAAAAATACTTCAGTGCACGTACACACATCAGCCTAATACCAGTCGCTACTACTGCATTCCAGGCTGTACTTACATTATATTGGTAACAGCAGTATTTTCTAGTCAATTCCATTCCATAGAAAAATATTTACTGCACATACCTCGTTTGCAGGGGGGCCCCGCATGCTATTCCCCTTTCTGAAGTTACCTCACTCCTCAGAATGTGCGAGAAACAGCCAGTGGATCTTAGTTACTTCTGCTAAGATCATAGAAAACGCAGGCAGATTCTTCTTCTAATACTGCCTGAGAACAAACAGCACACTCCGGTGCCATTTAAAATAACAAACTTTTGATTGAAGACATAAACTAAGTTTAAAAAACACCACAGACCTCTCACAATGACCTATCTATGTTGAGTTGCAAGAGAATGACTGGATATGACATGTGAGGGGAGGAGCTATATAGCAGTTCTGCTTGGGTGATCCTCTTGCAACTTCCTGTTGGGGAGGAGATATAATCCCATAAGTAATGGATGACCCGTGGACTGACTACACTTAACAAGAGAAATCCCACCAGTTTTCAGGTGCTCAAAAGCCACCACAGCTCTACTGAAGAGACTGATGTGGAACACAGCTAGACCCCAGTAAAAAACAGAACAAACAGCTCTGCTTTAAAAATAATAAACTCTTGATTGACGAATCTACAGACACTCTAAAAACATTACCACCTCCTTGCAGAGGCAAAGAGGATGACTGGGGGTTATGGGTAAGGGGGTGGTATTTAGCAGCTTTGCTGTGGTGCTCTTTGCCGCCTCCTGCTGGACAGGAGTGATATCCCAACAGTAATTAAGATGATCTGTGGACTCACTATATCTTAGGAAAGAAAAAAAAAAAAAACTAATTTATGCTTACCTGATAAATGTATTTATTTCCGGATATGGTGAGTCCACGGAATCAATTACTAGTGGGAATATCACTCCTGGCCAGCAGGAGGAGGCAAAGAGCACTACAGAGCATCTATCAAGAAAGCCTGTGGATCCCTTGACCTCGAGCTGTACCTCAGAAGCTTAGCATTCTGCCGAGAAGCCATGAGATCCAGTTCTGGCTGCCCCCAATTGAGGATTAAACTGGAAAATACTTCCGGATGGAGTTTCCATTCCCCTGGATGAAAGGTCGGTCGGCTCAGAAAATCCGCGTCCCAATTGTCCACTCCTGGGATGTGGATTGCAGGAAGACAACAGTTGTGAGACTCTGCCCACTGGATTAACTGGGCCACCTCTGACATGGCCAAGGAACTCTGAGTTCCCCTCTGGTGGTTGATGTACGCCACCGAAGTTAAGTTGTCCGACTGGAACCTGATAAACCGGGCTAAGGCTGAGGCCAGAAGATACCTCGGCAGCAATATCTTGCAAAGTAACTCCAGACAGAGCATGAGAGGAAACGCAGGGCACTGCATGTGCAGATGAATAGGATTGGGACGCTTGAGGAGAAAGCTGCGGCACATCTGAAAAAGGAGGCTCCTGAACATTCATCCGCCTTAGCTATGATGGCTCAGAATCAAAAAATCTATTTCTATAAGCTAAAGTTCTTTCAATACATGAAAAAAAAAAAAAGTTACTGGGGGTTCCACCTGGGCATCAAAACAGAAGCTACAGGTAACATCCTGCACAGCCTCCTGATCCATAATACAAAACAAAAAAAAAGCAAAACATTTTTTTTAAAATTTACCAAATTAAGAAAACATACCCCAGATAACACTACACCTGACGTGTGCCCTACCTGTCCTGCAACCCGCAGCAAACTGAGGGAAAAAAAAAAAAGTTCCTGTTTACAATCCGGTTTTTCAGAAAAGCAAAAAACAGCAAGAAGCCTTCTAAACAGCAGAGCATCAGAAATATGCGCACCTCCCTCTTACAGGAAGTGGGAAAAAAGCACCAAAAAACTGACATCAAAGAATCAACACCTCCCTAAAAGGGGCGGTCCTACAGCAAACAATTTTTTTTTTTAATTATTATTATTATTTTTTTTAAACAACTTTCTTGAAAACAGGCTTAAAAACAAACAATACCCCCCCCCCCAAAAGTACATAATCCGTTACTAAAAACGGATCCTTACTGAGCCATCAAAAAAAAAAAAAAAATCATCACACTAACGGTGCCTGCAAAAACTGCCATAAAAACCTGCACCCTGACAGGAATAATAAAAAACATTCAGCTGAAACGCTGCAGGGGGACAAGTGCCAATTTTTTCCCTGCTACATAGAAAATTTAATTGGCACTTACCTTAATATTTATCTGTCCGGCAGCAGGACAGCTCACCTGGTTTGAGAGGATGCCATCCCTCACATGGGCCTGTGGAAATACAGAAAGACTGAATAAACTTACGCAGGCCATCTAAATAGGGCAGCAAAATGTTTGGGAAAACGCATTGAGGATTGTACCCCACAAGTTCCCCACTGCCCTACTTTAGAGACTGACATGGGCTAAGGCTAGACCCTTTAGAAAGATCAGAGCAAACCTACTCTGCTTTAAAATAAAAAAAAATCTTGATTGCAGATCAGACAACAAAACTTCACCTCCTCCTTGCACCGCAGGCAAAGAGAATGACTGGAGGTTATGGGTAAGGGAAGTGACATATATAGCAGCTTTGCTGTAGTGCTCTTTGCCTCATCCTGCTGGCCAGGAGTGATATTCCCACTAGTAATTGATTATGTAGACTTGCCATATCTTAGGAAAGAAATATTGCACACAATAGTTATAAGGGCTCAGATATATACAATATATCGGGTGTTGGGGGGGGGGAAGCAGATGCAGGGATTTTACATTGACATACACATACATTGAGAAACATGGATTTATATGTATAGAGATATGTTTAACTATGGAGATAATGAAAAGATTTCACATTACAATCTTATGCACAATAAACAATATCTCAGAGGGATTTTAAAAGAGATTCACATATAGATTGAGATATTTAGACATATATATTCATATACATATCTCGCTATAAATAGATATCAGTCCAAAAATCATCCCATAAATAGAGAAAACATAATTTATGTAAGAATTTACCTGATAAATTCATTTCTTTCATATTAGCAAGAGTCCATGAGCTAGTGACGTATGGGATATATATTCCTACCAGGAGGGGCAAAGTTTCCCAAACCTTAAAATGCCTATAAATACACCCCTCACCACACCCACAAATCAGTTTAACGAATAGCCAAGAAGTGGGGTGATAAGAAAAAAGTGCGAAAGCATATAAAATAAGGAATTGGAATAATTGTGCTTTATACAAAAAAAAAAAATCATAACCACCACAAAAAGGGTGGGCCTCATGGACTCTTGCTAATATGAAAGAAATGAATTTATCAGGTAAGTTCTTACATAAATTATGTTTTCTTTCATGTAATTAGCAAGAGTCCATGAGCTAGTGACGTATGGGATAATGACTACCCAAGATGTGGATCTTTCCACGCAAGAGTCACTAGAGAGGGAGGGATAAAATAAAGACAGCCAATTCCTGCTGAAAATAATCCACACCCAAAATAAAGTTTAATGAAAATATAAGCAGAAGATTCAAACTGAAACCGCTGCCTGAAGTACTTTTCTACCAAAAACTGCTTCAGAAGAAGAAAACACATCAAAATGGTAGAATTTAGTAAAAGTATGCAAAGAGGACCAGGTTGCTGCTTTGCAAATCTGATCAACCGAAGCTTCATTCCTAAACGCCCAGGAAGTAGAAACTGACCTAGTAGAATGAGCTGTAATCCTTTGAGGCGGAGTTTTACCCGACTCAACATAGGCATGATGAATTAAAGATTTCAACCAAGATGCCAAAGAAATGGCAGAAGCTTTCTGGCCTTTTCTAGAACCGGAAAAGATAACAAACAAACAGACTAGAAGTCTTTCGGAAAGATTTAGTAGCTTCAACATAATATTTCAAAGCTCTAACAACATCCAAAGAATGCAACGATTTCTCCTTAGAATTCTTAGGATTAGGACATAATGAAGGAACCACAATTTCTCTACTAATGTTGTTGGAATTCACAACCTTAGGTAAAAATTGAAAAGAAGTTCGCAACACCGCCTTATCCTGATGAAAAATCAGAAAAGGAGACTCACAAGAAAGAGCAGATAATTCAGAGACTCTTCTGGCAGAAAAAATCGCCAAAAGGAACAAAACTTTCCAAAAAAGTAATTTAATGTCCAATGAATGCATGGGTTCAAAAGGAGGAGCTTGAAGAGCCCCCAGAACCAAATTCAAACTCCAAGGAGGAGAAATTGACTTAATGACAGGTTTTATACGAACCAAAGCTTGTACAAAACAATGAATATCAGGAAGATTAGCAATCTTTCTGTGAAAAAGAACAGAAAGAGCAGAGATTTGTCCTTTCAAGGAACTTGCGGACAAACCCTTATCTAAACCATCCTGAAGAAACTGTAAAATTCTCGGTATTCTAAAAGAATGCCAAGAAAAATGATGAGAAAGACACCAAGAAATATAAGTCTTCCAGACTCTATAATATATCTCTCTAGATACAGATTTACGAGCCTGTAACATAGTATTAATCACAGAGTCAGAGAAACCTCTTTGACCAAGAATCAAGCGTTCAATCTCCATACCTTTAAATTTAAGGATTTGAGATCCTGATGGAAAAAAAGGACCTTGCGACAGAAGGTCTGGTCTTAACGGAAGAGTCCACGGTTGGCAAGAGGTCATCCGGACAAGATCCGCATACCAAAACCTGTGAGGCCATGCCGGAGCTACCAGCAGAACAAACGAGCATTCCTTCAGAATCTTGGAGATTACTCTTGGAAGAAGAACTAGAGGCGGAAAGATATAGGCAGGATGATACTTCCAAGGAAGTGATAATGCATCCACTGCCTCCGCCTGAGGATCCCGGGATCTGGACAGATACCTGGGAAGTTTCTTGTTTAGATGAGACGCCATCAGATCTATTTCTGGAAGTTCCCACATTTGAACAATCTGAAGAAATACCTCTGGGTGAAGAGACCATTCGCCTGGATGCAACGTTTGGCGACTGAGATAATCCGCTTCCCAATTGTCTATACCTGGGATATGAACCGCAGAGATTAGACAGGAGCTGGATTCCGCCCAAACCAGAATTCGAGATACTTCTTTCATAGCCAGAGGACTGTGAGTCCCTCCTTGATGATTGATATATGCCACAGTTGTGACATTGTCTGTCTGAAAACAAATGAACGATTCTCTCTTCAGAAGAGGCCAAGACTGAAGAGCCCTGAAAATTGCACGGAGTTCCAAAATATTGATCGGTAATCTCACCTCCTGAGATTCCCAAACTCCTTGTGCCGTCAGAGATCCCCACACAGCTCCCCAACCTGTAAGACTTGCATCTGTTGAAATTACAGTCCAGGTCGGAAGAACAAAAGAAGCCCCCTGAATTAAACGATGGTGATCTGTCCACCACGTCAGAGAGTGTCGTACAATCGGTTTTAAAGATATTAATTGAGATATCTTTGTGTAATCCCTGCACCATTGATTCAGCATACAGAGCTGAAGAGGTCGCATGTGAAAACGAGCAAAGGGGATCGCGTCCGATGCAGCAGTCATAAGACCTAGAATTTCCATGCATAAGGCTACCGAAGGGAATGATTGTGACTGAAGGTTTCGACAAGCTGAAATCAATTTTAGACATCTCTTGTCTGTCAAAGACAGAGTCATGGACACTGAATCTATCTGGAAACCCAGAAAGGTTACCCTTGTCTGAGGAATCAATGAACTTTTTAGTAAATTGATCCTCCAACCATGATCTTGAAGAAACACCACAAGTCGATTCGTATGAGATTCTGCAAAATGTAAAGACTGAGCAAGTACCAAGATATCGTCCAAATAAGGAAATACCACAATATCCTGTTCTCTGATTACAGACAGAAGGGCACCGAGAACTTTTGTAAAAATTCTTGGGGCTGTAGCTAGGCCAAACGGCAGAGCCACAAACTGGTAATGCTTGTCCAGGAAAGAGAATCTCAGGAACTGAAAGTGATCTGGATGAATCGGAATATGCAGATATGCATCCTGTAAATCTATCGTGGACATATAATGCCCTTGCTGAACAAAAGGCAAGATAGTCCTTACAGTTACCATTTTGAATGTTGGTATCCTTACATAACGATTCAATATTTTTAGATCCAGAACTGGTCTGAAGGAATTCTCCTTCTTTGGTACAATGAAGAGATTCGAATAAAACCCCAGCCCCTGTTCCAGAACTGGAACTGGCATAATTACTCCAGCCAACTCTAGATCTGAAACACATTTCAGAAATGCTTGAGCTTTCACTGGGTTTACTGGGACACGGGAAAGAAAAAATCTCTTTGCAGGAGGTCTTATCTTGAAACAAATTCTGTACCCTTCTGAAACGATGTTCTGAATCCAAAGATTGTGAACAGAATTGATCCAAATTTCTTTGAAAAAACGTAACCTGCCCCCTACCAGCTGGGCTGGAATGAGGGCCGCACCTTCATGTGGACTTGGAAGCTGGCTTTGCTTTTCTAGAAGGCTTGGATTTATTCCAGACTGGAGATGGTTTCCAAACTGAAACTGAAACTGCTCCTGAGGAAGAAGGATCAGGCTTTTGTTCTTTGTTGAAACGAAAACGATTATTAGCCCTGTTTTTACCCTTAGATCTTTTATCCTGTGGTAAAAAAGTTCCTTTCCCACCAGTAACAGTTGAGATAATAGAATCCAACTGAGAACCAAATAATTTGTTACCCTGGAAAGAAATGGAAAGTAGAGTCGATTTAGAAGACATGTCAGCATTCCAAGTTTTAAGCCATAAAGCTCTTCTAGCTAAAATAGCTAGAGACATAAACCTGACATCAACTCTGATAATATCAAAAATGGCATCACAGATAAAATTATTAGCATGTTGCAGAAGAATAATAATATTATGAGAATCATGATCTGTTACTTGTTGCGCTAAAGTTTCCAACCAAAAAGTTGAAGCTGCAGCAACATCAGCCAATGATATAGCAGGTCTAAGAAGATTACCTGAACACAGATAAGCTTTTCTTAGAAAGGATTCAATTTTCCTTTCTAAAGGATCCTTAAACGAAGTACCATCTGACGTAGGAATAGTAGTACGTTTAGCAAGGGTAGAAATAGCCCCATCAACTTTAGGGATTTTGTCCCAAAATTCCAATCTATCAGACGGCACAGGATATAATTGCTTAAAACATTTAGAAGGAGTAAATGAATTACCCAAATTATTCCATTCTCTGGAAATTACTTCAGAGATAGCACCAGGAACAGGAAAAACTTCTGGAATAACCACAGGAGATTTAAAGACCTTATCTAAACGTTTAGATTTAGTATCAAGAGGACCAGAATCCTCTATTTCTAAAGCAATTAGTACTTCTTTAAGTAAAGAACGAATAAATTCCATTTTAAATAAATATGAAGATTTATCAGCATCAACCTCTGAGACAGAATCCTCTGAACTAGAAGAGTTATTAGAATCAGAATGATGTTCATTTAAAAATTCATCCGAATACAGAGAAGTTTTAAAAGATTTTTTATGTTTACTAGAAGGAGGAATAACAGACATAGCCTTCTTGATGGATTCAGAAACAAAATCTCTTATGTTATCAGGAACACTCTGAGCATTAGATGTTGATGGAACTGCAACAGGTAATGGTATATTACTAAAGGAAATATCTGCATTAACGAGTTTGACATGACAATTAGTACAAACAACAGCTGGAGGAACAAATACCAAAAGTTTACAGCAGATACACTTAGCTTTGGTAGTTCCAGCACCAGACAGCGATTTTCCTGAAGTATCTTCTGACTCGGATGCAACGTGAGACATCTTGCAATATGTAAGAGAAAAAACATATAAAGCAAAATTGATCAAATTCCTTAAATGACAGTTTCAGGAATGGGAAAAAATGCCAAGGAACAAGCTTCTAGCAACCAGAAGCAATGAAAAATGAGACTTAAATAATGTGGAGACAAAAGCGACGCCCATATTTTTTAGTGCCAAAATAAGATGCCCACATTATTTGGCGACTAAATGCTTTTGGCGCCAAAGAATGACGCCACATCCGGAACGCCGACATTTTTGTCGCAAAAGAAAGTCAAAAAATGACGTAACTTCCGGCGACACGTATGACGCCGGAAACAGAAAAGATTTTTTGCGCCAAAAAAGACCGCGCCAAGAATGACGTAATAAAATGAAGCATTTTCAGCCCCCGCGAGCCTAACAGCCCACAGGAAAAAAGTCAAATTTTTTAAGGTAAGAAAAAATGATTGATTCAAATGCATTATCCCAAATATGAAACTGACTGTCTGAAAATAAGGAATGTTGAACATCCTGAGTCAAGGCAAATAAATGTTTGAACACATATATTTAGAACTTTATAAAAAAGTGCCCAACCATAGCTTAGAGTGTCACAGAAAATAAGATTTACTTACCCCAGGACACTCATCTACATGTTTGTAGAAAGCCAAACCAGTACTGAAACGAAAATCAGCAGAGGTAATGGTATATATAAGAGTATATCGTCGATCTGAAAAGGGAGGTAAGAGATGAATCTCTACGACCGATAACAGAGAACCTATGAAATGGACCCCGTAGAAGGAGATCATTGCATTCAAATAGGCAATACTCTCCTCACATCCCTCTGACATTCACTGCACGCTGAGAGGAAAACCGGGCTCCAACCTGCTGCGGAGCGCATATCAACGTAGAATCTAGCACAAACTTACTTCACCACCTCCATAGGAGGCAAAGTTTGTAAAACTGATTTGTGGGTGTGGTGAGGGGTGTATTTATAGGCATTTTAAGGTTTGGGAAACTTTGCCCCTCCTGGTAGGAATGTATATCCCATACGTCACTAGCTCATGGACTCTTGCTAATTACATGAAAGAAATATTTATTTATAAATAAAAAGAACATTCGAGTTTTAAAAACAATTTTCGTAATATTAAATATTCGCATTTTCATGTACACTTTGAGGAGAATACGTCAAGGGCTTTGCGCAACACATTAGGGTTTTTGTTTCTTTTTTCTATTTGTCTTCTCCATTGACTTCTATGGGGAATACGTGAATGTGCACGTGATTTGGCTGTTTGGATTACGTGGCTTAACACGCGCGAAAAATATGTTATTTTGTAACTTGTAATAGGTGTGCAACCACAAATGCGAAAAAACCATAACGCGTACTATGTTTTAGCAAATGATTTGCAATCTTGCCCTTAGTGTTTAATGTCCCTTTAAGGTCTGAATAAAATTTATATAAGAAGAGTTGTCATCGTAAACTTAAGTTAAGCTTAACATGCTCACAAAGAGATATATGTTGATATTTGCATAAAATGTACCTCCTTTAAGAAATTCTTCTATATGGTCTTTGAAAGGCTGTAGATGTTCCTCTGAGGATTTCTGATAAACTTTTGCAGCTGCCGTCTCACATGCTAGAATAGTAAACAAAAAGGGACAAAGGTCAATATGAAAATTATTAAGCCCACCAGCTAAAAGGGCCATGATAGCCAAATGTTGAAACACTTGAAAGTGATGCAGCATAGCTGTAAAAAGCTGTCTAGATAAGATCCCCTGAACATCTCTATGTAAAAAAGAAAGATATTTTACCTCAAAATGTCCTAAGTATTCAAAGTATTCTCTCTTTTTTTAATCTTTATACATTGTCCTTAACAATTACACTTTCCCATCATCTCAGATTAGATGGTGGTGTTTATAATACAGCAGAGATGGCAACATGGCAACTTCCATTGTTTTCTTGACATTAAAACTATACACTTATTTTGTCAATATTTAAAAAGCTAATGAAGCCTTAATACATCTGCATGTTATCTCAGACTAATCTTTTCTTTGAATGCATAATTCTATCTAGCATTTATTTAGTGTTTAATGTCCCTTTAAAGATGGTAAGTGGCTGGCAAAATTCTGATAATTGTGATTCAAGGTCATAAAATCTATTATTGACATTGTTAGATAATGAAAAAATGTTTTGTTTGAATTGAAGAAACTGTTGCTAAGCAGCAAGAGTGACCTGTTGATGCTTAAAAAAAAAAAAAAAAAAAAAAAAAAATATCACAACAGTCTTTGATAAAGAAAGCTTTAAATTAAGCAAAATGCGAAATTTCCAGAATACTCATGTCTGTTCCATTACACAGACATCCCAACTATCCCTGAAGTTCAGGGAGTATCCCTGATTGTAATAGCGGCTCCCTGATGCCAGCAAATGGAATGCAATCTCCCTGAAACTCCAAGTACCATGATTCAATGTTGCCCAAATCCGGAAAAGTGTTTAAGGATTGTTTTTCACAGAAAAAAAGCTTTCTTTAAGGAATGCCTTTAGTTGCTGGGACGTTATAGAACCCTCAAAGCATGCATCAGTAACCAAAACGCCCCACGCTGATTTTAATAAAATAAAAACAAAAATACTACCTTATTTACTGCACGTAATTAAACTTCGGATGCTAAAATATTTAAGCATTCAACATGCGTACGATCACTGGAGAATAGGTTTGTTGTATGTGGTTGAGCAATAAAGCTACTTTTTTTTTGTGACTTTAGTGGGAAGCTACTTTAGTGATAAGTCTCCATCTTATTTAGGGTTTCAAAGTGTCCAATATATAACTGGGATGGGGGGGTGGTGGCGCAGTAGCGGGTGAAGCCACCTCCCTGAAATTAGTTTTTGCAGATTGGGATGTCTGCATTACATGAAAAAAAATGAAGTGATCCCGCCATATGTAAGGTATATTTAGCAACAAAAATGACTCAAATTGCAATACTTGCCAAAACGGACAAAAATAAGTCAACTGTGCTCTACACCACTGTTTCTCAACCGCAGCCCTCAAGTAACCCTAATAGACCAGGTTTTTATTATAGCTGAGCTAGAGCACAGGTGAAATAATCATACAGGAATTCAGACATAGCAGGGGGGATCTACATACATGTTGTGGCTCAAATAAGCACAAATACAGCATCTACTTCACATTTCCTCCCATAAAACAGATTTACTTAGAAAGCCGACTGAGTTCAAACTCTGGTGTTTAACCAATACACCCAAGCTATGGACACTGTCGCTGACTAAACGTCTGCTGGATAAATTCAGTGGGGATTCACTCTAGCTAATGGAACAAGGAACTCTTGAGTACTCTAGGCATCAGAGCTTGAGCTTAACTATAAAGTTCTGACTTGCAGGTATTTAACCCCAGCTCGTCGGAAGCATATTTCTTAGCATCATTAAAGGGACACTGAAGGCCCAAAAAAAACTAAATCACAGCAAAAAAGAAACTACAAATTTAAATATATTTACAGTGCCCTGTTTAAATTACTTACCATTTGGAAGATATTTGGCTCTGAAAATGTAACACTTTCCAAACCCACTCCATTTATCGTTTTTATCTTTTTCCAATCTGGGCTGACAACCCAAGTTGGAATATGGCGACCGTTATTCCTGATGCGTATGCGCAAGATAGCACAACGTCATCCATTACGTCACTATCTTCATGTCAGTTTTATATGCAGTAGAGTGCGCATGCGCAAAATGCCGTAATCGGCAGTTCACTATATTGAAAAGGAGATACGATACAATTCTATAAGCAGTAGAGTGCGCATGCGCAAAACGATGTAATCTGCTGTCAATTATATGCAAAAGAAGGAGATACTATAGGTTAGTGATTTTCGAAATGTACTGCCCATATTGGAGGGCTGGATTAGGCGACGTCAGGATGAATTAATAAAAGATGTCTTTATACCGTTATTCAGCTTAGTTTTACAATGAATATAGGTTAGTTTTTTAATAATTATATGTATGTGTTGAAATGTGGGTTCCGTTTTGAGTAAAAAATGCAAACGTTAGTAATCCTTTAAGGGCTACACTGGCAGGAGGGTGGTGAGGTAGGTCATATGCTACATACCTGGTGGAGTTGCTCACAAATATAACCTTTATGAAGGGAGGTAGAGGGATTAGGGAAATATCTGGGACAACTTATTTTCTTCAGATAAGTCATGTCATTCTTTTTTTTTTAAATTCTTTTTATTGAGAGCCAACATATGAGTACAGTAATCAACAGTTCAATACAGTATCATGAAGTTTACATCCATTAATATAGTAGATATACCATTCTGTAAGAGGCGATATTATTCAGAACATAGTAGAGATTCAGTATATCAATACAACACAGTTAAGATATTCCGGATGCTAATGGCAATTGACATTGTTGGTGTCTACATATGTTTAGCCCACACATTTTACATTTTCATCCCCAACAAGTCCCCGAGCCCTCCCCCCCAACTCCAAAACAGTAACCACTTTATAACAGTAATACAAAACAAAAAAAAAAAAAAAAAAAAAAAAGAAGCCACAAAAACAAGGAAAAGGGGTGAATCTCCCCCTCCATCCCCTCCGCCCCGCCCCCCGCCCCCCCCCTCCCCCTTCTGATCTAGAAGAGCATCTCTTCACAATTACCAGTCTCATCTCGAGATTCCATATAGCCGTCTAGGCATTGCCACTCCCCCTTTAATATAGCTGCCAGCACAACCTCCTGATGCCTGAAAGGCCTCAGTATCTGTCGCTGCAGCGGCGGAGCCAGTGTGAGAATAAGGGGTCGCCACTTTTTAAGGAAGTGGGGGAGCCTTCGCTCTGTATCTAGCTTGGTGTCATATTGTTCAACAAACAGCTGTTTCATTAAGCTCCGTTTGAATTGTGCAATGGAAGGGGGCTGTCTATGAATCCATCTAGTTAGTATGCAGCGCCTCGCCAGCAAAACACATAACGTTAATAGTTTATGTAAACGCTTGTAGGAGTCCTCCCACTGAAAGAGAAACACCTTGCCTATGTCTAAGTTAAGGGAGATTTGGAAACTTATACGTACCCAATATTGAAAATGACCCCAAAAGCGTCTAATTAGTGGGCAAGTGAAAAGATAGTGTCGGAAAGAAGGGGAATCTTCTCTACATTTAACACATCTGTTAGGGCACCCCGATTTCCATTTAGACAGTCTGTTAGGGGTGAGGTAGTCCCTATGCAACAGCCTAATCTGCGCTTCTCTTAGTGGTATATCTAGAGTGGCTGCTCTAGCCATTTCCAGACTTCTACCCAAGTCTTGGGTGTCCAATTGTGGAGAGATGTCGGCCCTAAGCCTTTCTAATATTTGTGTCTGCATCCCCTCCTCCCCTCTTCTTATCAATACTTTATAGAGGTTGGAGATAGCAAAGATCCCTATCTTAAACAGGGTATGTGTGACAGCAAAGGGTGAAGCATTCCAGAATGTGGGGTTGTCTCTTTGGAGTCCGGTGACATAATGCCTAACCTGTAGGTACGCATAGAAATGTTTGTGCGGGATGTGAAATCTGTCTCTAATGTCTTGGAAGGATCTAACGGAATGTAACAAGGGATCCAGCAAGTCACCCACAGTCCGTAGCCCCTCGGCGTACCAGAGGCGAAACGGTTCACAATCATTACCCGCTGGGAATTCTTGATTACCGACAAGGGGGATAAACCTAGGAGATGGGCAGGAGACACCCATAAATTTGTTAAGCAGAGTCCACGCTCTTAGGGGGTCCCTATACAAGAAATTATTACGAATTTGTACCGGTGCGTCCTTTAGTCTGACATAGGGCAAGTAAGATAAGGCCAATGGGGCACATCCTGCCTCCTCCAGGTGCGACTCATAAAAGTGAGCAGTGTTAAGCTGCCAATCTGTGACAAGCCTTGCTAGGGCGGCCCAATTATATAATTTTAGGTTGGGGAGACCCAAACCCCCACTGAGATAGGGCTGGCTAAGTTTGTGGACCGCTATACGTGACTTCCTCCCTCCCCAAATGAAGTTGATCATTGCCCTGTTAAGCATGGTTAAATCCTTTTTTGTCACAAGGAAGGGCAGCATCAACAGGGGGTACATTATCTTAGGCAAGATCGACATTTTTACCAGGTTAATACGTCCAGACAGCCCCAGAGGAAGATCAATCCAGCCCCGGAGCTGAGTGGACAGTGCTTTACACCTGTCTGATATATTAAGGTCATAAATCCTTTGAGGATCCCTGTGAAGCTGAATTCCCAGGTATGTGAGAGAATTGACCATCACCTTAAATGGGTATGCGTGAGGGGAGTTAGGATGCTTGTGCAGCCACAATATTTCTGATTTGGATGTGTTGACTTTATACCCCGAAAAGCTGCCGAAATCCGAGATAGCCTGTAATATGGGGGATATGTATAGAGTCGGTGATTCCACGAACAAAAGCATATCATCAGCATATAATGCCAGATGTGTAGGGACACCCCGTATCCGCATCCCGGGAAAGACTTGCTTTAGCTTGAGTGCCAAAGGTTCCAATGCCAGGTCGAACAGTAGAGGGGAGAGTGGGCAGCCCTGTCTGGTCCCTCTCTGTAGAGCAAAGTCAGGGCAAAACAGGCCGTTAGTCAGTATTCTAGCAGTTGGGGAGTCATAAAGTTTGTGGATAATATTGAGAAAGGGGCCGTCGAATTTAAACTTGGTCATGGTATTGGTTAAGTGTGTCCAGTCCACTCTGTCGAAAGCCTTTTCTGCATCGAGGGAAAGCAGAAAGGCCTCCGGTCTGTCCGTAACCCCACCCTCAGTCTCCTTCGTCCAGTAGTGATTGATCGCATGGAGAACCCTGCGTAAGTTGACAACAGAGGTACGCTTGAACACAAAGCCTGTTTGGTCAGGGTGAAGTAGGGATGGCAATATAGTTTTCAGTCTGGTGGCCAGGATTTTCGTGAAGATTTTGTAGTCGGTGTTTAGTAATGAGATGGGGCGGTATGACTCTGGCATGGAAGGGTCTTTCCCAGTTTTAGGAATAAGGGTGATGTGGGCAGCGGCAAAATGTTGCGAGGGTAATACGTCTTCCAAAAAGTAAGTGTTATATAGTTTAGTTAAAGTCGGTGTAATCTGCGCATGTAGAATCCGGTAGAATTCAGATGGTAAACCATCTGGGCCCGCCGCCTTACCAAATGCCAAGGACTTTAGGGTGAGCGTGACTTCATCTGGGACTATGCGAGCATTCAGAAGGTCCGTTTGTTCCCTCGTCAGCTGCGGGAGATTAATGGTCCTCCAAAAAGAGCTCTGCAGCTCAGGGGGGCCTGGTTGTTGTTTAAGATATAATTGGGAGTAATAATCCGCAAAGCACTTAACTATGCCGTCAGGCGTACGGAATGTTTTGCCCTGAAATCGTAATGCCACCACATTAGACCTAGTAGTCTTTGGTTTTGTGAGAGTCGCCAAAAGCTTACCCGATCGAGCCCCAAAACGGTAATATTTACTGGCCGTACGAAGCAAACCCGATGCAGCCTGCTGCCCCATAAATGCATCAAACTCTGACTTTACCGCCACATAAGCCTCATAGGTGTCTCGCGTCTTAGATTGACGGAACGCCAGATATGCCCTACCCAATTTCTTACTAAGGTCGTTATGTCTCTGTCGTGTTCTATGTCTGAGATTGGAGGTGTAGGAGATGATGGCACCGGAAAGTACTGTCTTAGCCGCTTCCCAAAAGAGTTGGGGGTTGTCTACATGTGCTATGTTATCCGAATAATAGTCTGTCCAGGACTGTGTTAAAAATTTAATAAAATTTGTGGAGGAAACAAGGTAGGAGGGAAATCTCAAGGTGTTTCTATTAGGGCACGGTCCCCTAGCTCCCATCACCAATTCGATTGGGGCGTGGTCCGATATGACTATCTCTCGTATACGACACATCTGGACCTTGCTAGTTAGAGAGTTAGGAATTAAAAAAAGGTCAATTCTAGACAGAGTGGATTTAGCTCTAGAAAGACAAGTAAAATCCCTGCCCTCTGGGTGTAGTAACCTCCAGATATCACACACATCTAAAGATGATTCGAGCATGTTAAAGATCTTAGTTTCAAATCTAGCCTTATAATTGATCTTGGGGTCCCCTCTAGTCGGGTTTTCAATCCATAGTCTGTCCAATGTGTGAGATGGGGCAATATTAAAGTCACCTCCGATTATAAGGTTCTCACCCATATGGGGGAGTAAAAATTTCGTTAAGGTCTCCCAGTAATCCTGGGATCTATGATTGGGGGCATAGATGTTACATAGTGTGTAGTCAAGGGAATTAATCCGTGCTTGCACCAGTATAAATCTCCCCTCAACATCAGTCTGTACCAGATTAACTTGAGTATCCAAGCGTTTACCAAAAACTATGGCCAGGCCCCTACTAGCGCTAGAATGAGACACAAATTCCACATGGCCCACCCAATCTGATCTAAGCTTAAGGTGTTCTACATCAGTTAAGTGTGTTTCCTGTATAAGCGCTACGTCTGCCCCTTGTCGCCTCAGATGGGTAAGTATAGCTTTGCGTTTTATGGGGGAGTTAATACCCCCCACGTTCCATGAGACAAATTTTAATGACATTTTAAATCACCAGAGCACAGAGTACACCCGGGGCATCCCGGGAGTAGCGAGGGACAGGGGGAGGAGAGAGAGGGGAAGGAAGAAAAAAAAAAAAAAAAAACCCATTAACAAAAAGGAAAACTACAAAAATATGAGATCTGAAAAAACATACTGAGTGATATAAATAACAAGTATAGACCATCCCTGAGATCTCTTGAGAGAAAAGAATCATACATTGTGTAGGACATAAATACTCATACAATGATATAATCTGCATTGCCCCATTACGTACAAGCATGTCAATGGCACTAAATATTGTAGCTAAACCATCAAGAACATCCAGGGGTACAGGAGGGGGGGGCGGCCGCAGGCAACCCCACATCGTAGTGTGACATAGCAGTAATAGCTTGAGTTTTACCCCTCCCGAGCCAGACAAAGTCCGTCCACGAGGGAGAAAGGAATGCACACGGCCGCCCCCCCATAGAGCCCATGACATAAAATTGGACAATACCCGCGAACAAATGGGTGAGGAAAGTAAATACAACAACAAAAAAAGGGCAGAACGAGTGATAATGAAACCAGCAATAATACAACCAATAACAATAGCAGTGACAGTCCCAACAAATCAGCAAAACCTCCTGCCATCCCCCCCATCCCTGTCTTTTTGAAAGTCAAGAACCACCCTGGTTTCCTGGGTTTCAGAGGGGGGTCAGGCGCCCCTAAGTTGTTGCCGAGCAACAAAACCTCAAGAGGCTAGGAGTATGCCCCTCCAGGGCCGCCCGTAGGCAGCCCAGGAGGGACAAAGGGTAATCTGCGTCCACCCCATCAGGAAACCCAGCAGATGACAACAAGTAGAGCCTGCACAAAAGGAAAACAACAAGAAAAGTTTACCAATAACATTTTGTATTTTTTCATGTAGTATACTCATCTGGGCCTGGAAGTCCACATAGAGGGGGAGCAGGAGGCCCCCGCACAGCGTCCCTTCCCCAAGTGAAGTGCCCCCACTGAGCACAAATCCCTCTCCCCTTGAGAGCCAGGAGGGGGGTGAAACATGTTGAATAGAGAGGTAGAAGACCTCCATTTGCGTGTCCTATTTTGACAGTAATTGTCACTTAGATTACCCCTCCAGGGGTCCGATCATGTGGGGGGTTGGTGATCCTCCGTAGCAAGGTAACTCTGAAGTGCTTGAGGCGTATGGAAGAATTTAATCCCATGAGGAGTATGCAGGCGCAGCTTAGCTGGATAAAGCAAGGCCACCTGACGGCCCCGCTCGTGGAGCTGTGAACAAAGAGGGGCGAAGTCCCTTCTCTGCTTAGCGACATCCGATGAGAAATCTTGGAAAAGCAACAGACGGGAGCCCTCAAAGCTAATTTCCTTACGGGCTCTGTAGGCTCGAAGTATCCTGATCTTCTCTTGGAAATTTAAACATTTAAATATAACCTGTCTAGGTTTTGAGTTGAGGTGTTCAAGTGTACGTTCAGGCCCAATCCGGTGGGCTCTTTCAACATCAATGGGGAGGATATCGGAGGGGATCCCCAACATTCTCGGGAAGGTCAGAGCAGTGAACTCTAAGAGGTCCTTCCCCTTGACAGATTCTGGGACGCCAATGATGCGTAGGTTATTACGCCTGCTTCTGTTCTCCAGGTCGTCAACCCGATCCTGGAGTAATTTGTTTTGTTTAACCAATTGCTTGAGAGTAACCCCCTGGCTATTCTGTCGATCCTCCACATCAGAGATGCGCAACTCCGCTGTGTTAAGTCTTGAGGAGAATTGTCGCACCTCAGATGTCAGGGTATCCACTCCTGATTGTAAAGATTCCATTTTTGGGAGGAAGAACGATTTAAGCTCCTGCAAGAGGGAGGCCTGATCTGGGATCTGAATTATGGGGTCTCCCATGGGTTGCTGATCATGCTGTAGTTCCACAGGTTGTTTTTGTTTTTTTTCTGCGTTTTTCACTCTGTGAGACTCATGGCGGCAGAAGTAGCAGGGGACAGTCTTTGAAAATATTTGTCAACTTTCATGTGGCCCCACTAGACCGTTAGTCAGGCAAACTCAGCCTTGATGACAAAGAAGCAGTATGATGTCAGCTCCAGGGTAGAGCCCCCCGCAGCAAGTGGAATGTAGCCAGAATGAAAAAGAGGTGTGCAACAGCAAGGATGAGGGCAGCTAGTGAAGGGCTTTATACTTTTTAAAGAAAGGTGACTTGTTTCCCTTCGAGTTTCCCCTCCGCTAAGATATGTGGCAGCGCCAAGCAGGGCCTCCCTCTCCCCCTCCGTTTCAGAGGCCAATCAGTTCTATAAGTGTAAGCCCCCTGTATGATGAGCAGGGGCAGCACCCACAATAATAATGCCAGTCTTTATAAGACCCAAACGTGTGGCTCAGTATCTGCCCCCTCCACACCTAGTGAGTCTCTAAGGCCAGGTCTCAGGGGAAAAGGTAATCACGTGAGGCCCCCAGGCCCCGGGTCATTCCTCCACTTGTCTCCTAAATGGTTGAGATTATAAGGCAGCAGTTACACGGGTGCGGTAGAAGCAAAACCGCTCCGTGAAGATAGGTTGTTACCTGCCCTCTGATATTCCGGCAACAGCGTGGTGTGTGTGGTGCGGCCCGCCACGCTGGAAACAAAGATGGCGATGATGCGGCCGGAGCGCGATGCGTCTCAAGGCTCCCGGTTGCCAGGACTGATGGTATGTCCTGCTCACTTAGGGTCGATGGCCGGCGCAAGTAGTCTCCTACCCGGCAAATCAGTTATGAGAGGCAGGGCAGCGTCGTAATAGCAAGCAAAGGTACTTAGTTATCCGCTGGCTTGCGGAGCTCCATCTAAACACGTCTGCCCTGTAAGCCTGCCCACCGGAAGTCAAGTCATGTCATTCTTAATAATAAACTAGGGGGCCCCTGCAAGATTAGGCTAGCTACCTTTTAAATAGCTATCAACAGTGCAAAATCTCTAATAGCTAGAAAATCTCAATTGACCACACTGAACCACGTGCACTCATCTTATTTCCCTATTCAATGTAAGGAAGTTTACAATGAAATCTCACGAGAGTTAAGTGAAATCTCATGAGATCACAGTAAAAAAAAGAGTTCATGACCTCAGCACAGTTGATGCTGATTGGCTGCTGTTCATGTCTTAATTTTCTTTTACCTACAGCTGTGCATTAGCCGAGTATAACTTTTTACACAGAACTTACTCTGCTGAGCTGAGGAAATTGTGAGGTAAAATATCTTCCTTTTTTACATAGAGATGCTCAGGTGATATTTTCCTGTCAGCTTTTTACAGTTATGCGGCATCAGATTCAAGTGATTTAGCACATGAGTATTATGTCCCTTTAAGGAATACCATCACATGTTTATTGCTTTACTTTTTGACATCTAATATATTGGTTAAATGTATAATATTTGTTTTGTCTTAATTTGACTTGGTAAATAAAGATGAAAAAATTGAAAAAAAAAAAAAGATCATCAATAGAAGCTGCTGTTTTAGAGTATACAAATTACAAAGAAAACGAGCTGAGCTAAAGATTAAAACAAGACACATCCTAAGGAAGAGGTGTGGCTTTGACATACATAGTGTTGCAGAGTCTGGCATTACCAATTCACAGGCATTTTATCAGTACAAGTATTTGTTTATATTGTTTTTGTATGTTATATAGATTTCGCAATTTTAACTATATAAAGTATTATGGTCATATCTTTTTCATTATGTGTTTAGCACAGCTCCTTTTACTTTGTAATTTTAAGACATTAATTTTGAAAATAGACATCTAAAGGTTCAGTAACAAATAAGTGTACATTTGTAATAAGGAATTAACCTTTTCCATGATCAAACACTGATATTTGTATACTTATAAAAAAAAGTTTATGGCAGTTTGAGTAAATATAACTTCATGTTGAAATGAATGGCTATTTACCATGTAAGTCTTTCTTTATTTTACGGAGTTCTTTCTGAAAGTCTTCAAACTTCATCTGCGACACTTGAAAAAGATCTTGTGGTTCCGGCAATGTAAACACACATTCTTCTTTGCCTGCATTCTGGGGTTGAAACGTATATTGTGTTTTAATAAAACAAATTAAAAAGTCAAACAAGTACTTTCATTCTATTTTTCATAGCATTATATAAATCCAAATAAAAACTTTAAGTAAATTGATTTAAAAGGATTTTGTTATTTTTCTAAACTTTTCACATTTGTCAGTCCAAAGGAACATTAGTATCTATGTGTAAAAAAATAAATAAAAATGGATTGCAGTTCAACATTCTTGCCTCAGAAATAAAGTGTACCCTGATAAGGACGCTGCTGATTGTGTTTTTATTTATTTACTTACATTAACAAAATAGTGAATAAAGTTATAAAAATGTCCGAAATATAAATGAAATGACATTTCATTATCACATGCAGGGCCAACCTTAGCATGTGCAGCCTCTTGGGCAAACCTTAGCATGTGCAGGCCCTTGGGCAAGTTAAATGTGTGGGGCCCATCAGCTCAGTGCCCTAATTTCCCTGCCCTCTATATTATCCACCCCTATCACCTGTAAAAAGAATAACACTGTATATTGCATCTCTTGATCCTATAAACACTTCTTACTAAACTAAATACAGGATGCTCATTGCACCTCTCATACCCTCACCACTGGCATGGAAGGGCCCCTCAAAGTGTGGGGCCCTGGGCAGGTACCCCTCATGTCCTGCACAAAGGCCTGGCCTGATCACGTGCCACATACTCTTGAGAATAAATATGTTACTTTATGTTCTTGTACAGATACATCTTGAAATATTAGGTTATATATTAGAGTCTCAGTATATTGTAAGATAAAGGCAAGTTATATTATCTGTTTATATTATAATCAGGCACATTTAAGATATAATCAAGTTTATTATAGCCCATGATACTGCAATCTTTGAACAAGGAGATGGGAAAAGAGTAGAACTTCTAAATTATGCTACATAGAATTTATGAAGACACTTCTCAATTAAAAATCTAGTCAATGCATCAACATTACCTTTGTTTATCAAAGTACTGCAACATTACTATTGAACTTGTTACCCCTCCAGCTTTAAATAATGACTGCGTGTAATTTCTCTTTTGAAAATTTTTTTTTTTTTCTTCTGATGTTTTATTTAATTTGGTTTTATTTTTAAACCAAGCACAATTTTAAATGTTATTTACAAATCAAAATATGACATCATGAGACATTTGAGAAATACTGAGTTCATTACCTCATCAAAGTGACGTAAATAGTATGAAACTATGTAAGAAAGCAAATTCCTGCTGTTATCCTATTTAAGAAAAACATGTGATTAAAGATATTTATACACAAACATTACAACACCTTAAAGAAAAAAAGCACACTGAAAAATGTTTATTAGCTGCATGCTCAATAAAGCTTATCAACTTTGAAGTTAAACATATTGCTGGTTCTGAAACAGAGCATTTTCCTCAGAGTATGATGTTACGGCATATCATTAAAGAGTAGTAAATACTAACAATTTGTTTAAAGGGGCAATATACAAATAGATTTTAAGAGTTGTATTACAAACAGCTGTAGGAATACCCTTTTATATAGTCTAGGCCAGTTGGTTCTCAAAAGCTGCTGGGCCGCGACCCAATAGACCTCCAGACACTCGCTCCGACAGGCCCACCTTTACACATATATAAAATTTCGGATGGGCCTGTCAGAGGGCAACTGCGCATGACCGTTGGCGCACTGTGAGCGGGTAGCGGTGGGCAGAGCGTGAGACATCGGCTCACAGGAAAGTAGCCCACTGATGCCAATGCATATAATTAGGGCAGCCACTGACATATTATATAGTTTACAGTGGGTTAATTATATATAATAATTCATTGGAACCATCTATCTCTAGATATAGTTTCCAGTGGGTTAATTATATGATAATTCATTCTGACACCAATTAATTATTATATATCTGGATCCCACTGATAACTATTTTTTTTACAATTAACCCACTGTACACAAATGTATTGTGTGTATATAAAATGAACCCACTGACACCATTACACACATACAGTATCTCACAAAAGTGAGTACACCCCTCACATTTTTGTAAATATTTTATTACATCTTTTCATGTGACAACACTGAAGAAATGACACTACAATGTAAAAGTAGTGAGTGTACAGCCTGTATAAAAGTGTAAATTTGCTGTCCCCTCAAAATAACTCATACAGCCATTAATGTCTAAACTGTTGGCAACAAAAGGGAGTACACCCATAAGTTGCAATGTCCAAAATGGGCCCAATTAGCCATTTTCCCTCCCTGGTGTCATGTGACGTGTTACAAGGTCTCAGGTGTGAATGGGGAGCAGGTGTGTTAAATTTGGTGTTATTGTTCTAACACTCTCTCGTTATGGTCACTGGAAGTTCAACATGGCACCTCATGTCAAAGAACTCTGAGGAGCTGAAAAAAAAAAAACACAATTTATGCTTACCTGATACATTTATTTCTCATGTGGTGTATCCAGTCCACGGATCATCCATTACTTGTGGGGATATTCCCCTTCCCAACAGGAAGTTGCAAGAGGACACCCACAGCAGAGCTGCTACATAGCTCCTCCCCTAACTGCCATATCCAGTCATTCGACCGAAACAAGCCGAGAAAGGAGAAACCATAGGGTGCAGTGGTGACTGTAGTTTAAATCTAAATTTTGACCTGCCTGAAAATGACAGGGCGGGCCGTGGACTGGATACACCACAAGAGAAATACATTTATCAGGTAAGCATAAATTGTGTTTTCTCTTGTAAGGTGTATCCAGTCCACGGATCATCCATTACTTGTGGGATACCAATACCAAAGCTAAAGTACACGGATGAAGGGAGGGACAAGGCAGGTACCACTGCCTGTAGAACCTTTCTCCCAAAAATAGCCTCCGAAGAAGCAAAAGTATCAAATTTGTAGAATTTTGAAAAAGTATGAAGCGAAGACCAAGTCGCCGCCTTGCAAATCTGTTCAACAGAAGCCTCATTTTTAAAGGCCCAAGTGGAAGCCACAGCTGTAATCCTTTCAGGAGGCTGCTGTCCAGCAGTCTCATAGGCTGAGCGGATTATGCTTCTTAGCCAAAAAGAAAGCCTTTTTACCTCTCCTCTGTCCAGAGTAAACCACAAACAAAGCAGATGTTTGACGAAAATCTTTAGTAGCTTGTAAGTAAAACTTTAAAGCACGAACCACGTCCAGATTATGTAAAAGACATTCCTTCTTTGAAGGGTTAGGACATAATGATGGAACAACAATCTCTTGATTGATATTCTTATTAGATACTACCTTAGGAAAAAACCCAGGTTTTGTACGCAGAACTAACTTATCTGCATGGAAGATCAGATAAGGAGAATCACATTGTAAAGCAGATAACTCGGAGACTCTACGAGCCGAGGAAATAGCCATCAAAAAAAGAACTTTCCAAGATAAAAGCTTGATATCTATGGAATGAAGAGGTTCAAACGGAACCCCTTGAAGAACTTTAAGAACCAAATTTAAGCTCCATGGGGGAGCAACATGTTTAAACACAGGCTTGATTCTAACCAACGCCTGACAAAACGCCTGAACGTCTGGAACATCCGCCAGACGCTTGTGCAAAAGAATAGACAGTGCAGAGATCTGTTCCTTCAAAGAACTAGCTGATAATCCTTTCTCCAAACCCTCTTGGAGAAAAGATATCCTAGAAATCCTAACCTTACTCCATGAGTAACTCTTGGATTCACACCAATAAAGATTTACGCCATATCTTATGGTAAATTTTCCTGGTAACAGGCTTTTGTGCCTGTATTAAGGTATCAATAACAGACTCGGAGAAGCCACGCTTTGATAAAATCAAGCGTTCAATCTCCATGCAGTCAGTCTCAGAGAAATTAGATTTGGATGATTGAAAGGACCTTGAAGTAAAAGGTCTCGTCTCAAAGGCAGAGTCCAAGGTGGAAAGGATGATATGTCCACTAGGTCTGCATACCAGGTCCTGCGTGGCCACGCAGGCGCTATCAAAATCAGCAATGCTCTCTCCTGCTTGATTTTGGCAATCAGTCGAGGGAGCAGAGGAAACGGTGGAAACACGTAAGCCAGGTTGAAAGACCAAGGCGCTGCCAGAGCATCTATCAGCGTCGCTTCCGGGTCCCTGGACCTGGATCCGTAATAAGGAAGCTTGGCGTTCTGGCGAGATGCCATGAGATCCAATTCTGGTTTGCCCCAACGACGAATCAATTGAGCAAACACCTCCGGATGGAGTTCCCACTCCCCCGGATGAAAAGTCTGACGACTTAGAAAATCCGCCTCCCAGTTCTCTACACCTGGGATATGGATCGCTGATAGGTGGCAAGAGTGTTTCTCTGCCCAGCGAATTATTTTTGAGACTTCTAACATCGCTAAGGAACTCCTTGTTCCCCCTTGATGGTTGATGTAAGCCACAGTCGTGATGTTGTCCGACTGAAATCTGATGAACCTCAGGGTTGCTAACTGAGGCCAAGCCTGAAGAGCATTGAATATTGCCCTCAATTGCAGAATATTGATTGGGAGGAGTTTCTCCTCCTGAGTCCACGATCCCTGAGCCTTCAAGGAGTTCGACTGCACCCCAACCTAGAAGGCTGGCATCTGTCATTACAATTGTCCAATCTGGCCTGCGAAAGGTCATACCTTTGGACAGATGGACCTGAGATAGCCACCAGAGAAGAGAATCTCTGGTCTCTTGATCCAGATTTAGTAGAGGGGACAAATCTGTGTAATCCCCATTCCACTGACTGAGCATGCATAGTTGCAGCGGTCTGAGATGTAGGCGCGCAAACGGAACTATGTCCATTGCCGCTACCATTAAGCCGATTACCTCCATGCACTGAGCCACCGAAGGGCGCGGAATAGAATGGAGAACACGGCAAGAATTTAGAAGTTTTGATAACCTGGACTCAGTCAGGTAAATTTTCATTTCTACAGAATCTATCAGAGTCCCTAGGAAGGAGACTCTTGTGAGTGGGGACAGAGAAATCTTTTCCTCGTTCACTTTCCACCCGTGCGATCTCAGAAATGCCAGAACTATGTCCGTATGGGAAATTTGACGCCTGTATCAGGATGTCGTCTAGATAAGGGGCCACTGCTATGCCCCGCGGCCTTAGGACCGCCAGAAGCAACCCCAGAACCTTTGTAAAAATTCTTGGGGCTGTAGCTAACCCCAAGGGAAGAGCGACAAACTGGTAATGCCTGTCCAGAAAGGCAAACCTTAGAAACCGATGATGATCTTTGTGTATCGGAATGTGAAGGTAAGCATCCTTTAGATCCACCGCAGTCATATATTGACCCTCCTGGATCATAGGAAGGATGGTCCGAATAGTTTCCATTTTGAATGATGGAACTCTGAGGAATTTGTTTAAGATCTTTAGATCCAAGATTGGTCTGAAGGTTCCCTCTTTTTTGGGAACCACAAACAGATTTGAGTAAAAACCCTGTCCCTGTTCCTCCTATGGAACTGGATGGATTACTCCCATAACTAGGAGGTCTTGCACACAGTGTAAGAATGCCTCTTTCTTTATCTGGTTGACAGATAATCGTGAAAGGTGAAATCTCCCTTGTGGAGGAGAAGCCTTGAAGCCCAGAAGATACCCCTGAGATATAATCTCCAACACCCAGGGATCCTGAACATCTCTTGCCCACGCCTGGGCGAAGAGAGAAAGTCTGCCCCCTACTAGATCCGTTACCGGATAGGGGGCCATTCCTTCATGCTGTCTTAGAGGCAGAAGCATGCTTTTTGGCCTGCTTGCCTTTGTTCCAGGACTGGTTAGGTTTCCAGGCCGTCTTGGACTGAGCAAAAGTTCCCTCTTGTTTTGTAACAGAGGAAGTTGATGCTGCACTTGCCTTGAAGTTTCGAAAGGCACGAAAATTAGACTGTTTGGCCCTTGATTTGGACCTGTCCTGAGGAAGGGCATGACCTTTACCTCCAGTAATGTCAGCAATAATTTCCTTCAAACCAGGCCCGAATAGGGTCTGCCCCTTGAAGGGAATGTTAAGTAGTTTAGACTTTGAAGTCACATCAGCTGACCAAGATTTGAGCCATAGCGCCCTACGCGTCTGGATGGCAAATCCAGAATTCTTAGCCGTTAGTTTAGTCAAATGAACAATGGCATCAGAAACAAAAGAATTAGCTAGCTTAAGTGCTCTAAGCTTATTAAGTATGTCCTCCAAAGGAGTCGTCTGTGAAGCCTCTTCCAGAGACTCAAACCAGAACGCCGCAGCAGCAGTGACAGGAGCAATGCATGCAAGGGGCTGCAGGATAAAACCTTGTTGAATAAACATTTTCTTAAGGTAACCCTCTAATTTTTTATCCATAGGATCTGAAAAAGCACAACTGTCCTCGACAGGGATAGTAGTACGCTTTGCTAAAGTAGAAACTGCTCCCTCCACCTTAGGGACCGTTTGCCATAAGTCCCGTGTGGTGGCGTCTATGGGAAACATTTTTCTAAAAATAGGAGGGGGGGAAAACGGCACACCGGGTCTATCCCACTCTTTATTAATAATTTCTGTAAACCTTTTAGGTATTGGAAAAACCTCAGTACACACCGGCACTGCAAAATATTTATCCAGTCTACACAATTTCTCTGGCACTGCAATTGTGTCACAGTCATTCAGAGCAGCTAAAACCTCCCTAAGCAAAACAAGGAGGTTCTCAAGCTTAAATTTAAAAGTAGAAATATCAGAATCAGGTTTCCCTGAGTCAGAGATATCACCCACAGACTGAAGCTCTCCTTCCTCAGCTTCTGCATATTGTGAGGCAGTATCAGACATGGCTCTTAAAGCGTCTGTATGCTCTGTATTACGCCTAACACCAGAGCTATCACGCTTTCCTCTAAATTCAGGTAGTCTGGCTAATACCGCTGACAGTGTATTATCCATGACTGCCGCCATGTCTTGTAAAGTAATCGCTATGGGCGTCCTTGATGTACTTGGCGCCATTTGAGCGTGAGTCCCTTGAGCGGGAGTCAAAGGGTCTGACACGTGGGGAGAGTTAGTCGGCATAACTTCCCCCTCGTCAGAATCCTCTGGTGATAATTTTGTTAAAGACAAAAGCTGATCTTTATTGTTTAAAGTGAAATCAATACATTTAGTACACATTCTCATATGGGGTTCCACCATGGCTTTTAAACATAATGAACAAGGAGTTTCCTCTATGTCAGACATGTTTATACAGACTAGCAATGAGACTAGCAAGCTTGGAAAACACTTTAAATCAAGTTAACAAGCAAATATAAAAAACGGTACTGTGCCTTTAAGAGAAACAAATTTTGTCAAAATTTGAAAAAACAGTGAAAAAAGGCAGTAATTCAAACGAAATTTTTACAGTGTATGTAATAGGTTAGCAGAGCATTGCACCCACTTGCAAATGGATGATTAACCCCTTAATGCAAAAAAATTGATAAAAAACCCCGAAATAAACGTTTTTTTAAACAGTCACAACAACTGCCACAGCTCAGCTGTGGTCCTACCTTCCTTAATAAACGACTTTTGAAGCCTTTAGAGCCCTTCAGAGATGTCCTATAACATGCAGGGGACTGCTGAGGGAAGCTGAATGTCTGTCTGTAATTTTAACTGCGCAAAAAAGCGCTAAAATAGGCCCCTCCCACTCATAGTACAACAGTGGAAAGCCTCAGGAAACTGTTTCTAGGCAAAAATCAAGCCAGCCATGTGGAAAAAACTAAGCCCCAATAAGTTTTATCACCAAAGCATATATAAAAACGATTAAACATGCCAGCAAACGTTTTAGATTGCACATTTATAAGAGTATATATCTCTGATAGTAAACCTGATACTAGTCGCTATTAAATCACTGTATTTAGGCTTAACTTACATTAATCCGGTATCAGCAGCATTTTCTAGCAATTCCATCCCTAGAAAAACTTAAAACTGCACATACCTCATTGCAGGATAACCTGCACGCCATTCTCCCTCTGAAGTTACCTCACTCCTCAGACATATGTGAGAACAGCAGTGGATCTTAGTTACTTCTGCTAAGATCATAGAAAACGCAGGCAGATTCTTCTTCTAAATGCTGCCTGAGATAAAATAGTACAACTCCGGTACCATTTAAAAATAATAAACTTTTGATTGAAGAAAAAACTAACTAACTATCACCACTTTCCTCTTACTACCTCCATCTTTGTTGAGAGTTGCAAGAGAATGACTGGATATGGCAGTTAGGGGAGGAGCTATGTAGCAGCTCTGCTGTGGGTGTCCTCTTGCAACTTCCTGTTGGGAAGGGGAATATCCCCACAAGTAATGGATGATCCGTGGACTGGATACACCTTACAAGAGAAAAGAATTGTAGCTCTACATAAAGATGGCCTAGGCTATAAGAAGATTGTCAAGACCCTGAAAGTGAGCTGCAGCATGGTGGGCAAGACCATACAGCAGTTTCACAGGACAGGTTTCACTCATAATAGGTCTCGCCATGGTCGACCAAAGAAGTTGAGTGAACATGCTCAGCTTCATATCCAGAGGTTGTCTTTGGGATATAGACGTATGAGGGCTGCCAGCATTGCTGCAGAGGTTGAAGGGGTGGGGGGTCAGCCTGTCAGTGCTCAGACCATACGCCGCACACTGCATCAAATTGGTCTGCATGGCTGTCATCCCAGAAGGAAGCCTCTTCTAAAGATAATGCACAAGAAAGTCTGCAAACAGTTTGCTGAAGACAAGCAGACTAAGGATATGGATTACTGGAACCATGTCCTGTGGTCCAATGAGACCAAGATAAACTTATTTGGTTCAGATGGTGTCAAGCGTGTGTTGCAGCAACCAGGTGAGGAGTACAAAGACAAGTGTGTCTTGCCTACAGTCCAGCATGGTGGTGGGAGTGTCATGGTCTGGACCTGCATGAGTGCTGCCGGCACGGAGGAACTACAGTTTATTGAGGGAACCATGAATGCCAACATGTACTGTGACATACTGAAGCAAAGCATGATCCCCTCCTTTCGGAAACTGGGCTGCAGGGCAGTATTCCAACATGATAACGACCCTAAACACACCTCCAAGGCAACCATTGCCTTGCTAAAGAAGCTGAGGGTAAAGGTGATGGACTGGCCAAGCATGTCTCCAGACCTAAACCCTATTGAGCATCTGTGGGGCATCTTCAAATGGAAGGTGGGGGAGCGCAAGGTCTCCAATATCCACCAGCTCTGTGATGATGTCATGGAGAAGTGTAAGAGGACTCCAGTGGCATCCTGTGAAGTTTAATTTGAAAAAGTTACCAATGGCACTACCTTTGTGTAATAGACCTATTTATATCTTCAATTATGCCACTACAATACGGCAAGATGTGGGTGCATGGTGTATGAGTATTGGAATTACAAAGGAAAAGCATACACTTGGGCTGCACTCCTAGGTCAGGTTGCAAATTAGTTGCAAATAATAATCACTTAGTTGCTGATCCAAGTTTGGAATGTGGGGATAGGAATAGACACTAAATTAAAATATAACTTTTATTGGGTTTAACAATTAAAATAGGAAAAATCATTAAAACCACACTTAAGTACCGACTGTAGTATGTAGAAATTTAATAACCGAATTTGTGGTTCAATTAAGCAGTTATACCTGCTTGCATGCAAGCCTAATATACCTATCTAACGTAGTACATAACTTGTAAATTACCAGTAGTAGTGATAGGTTGGCTTAACACTCTATATTAATACGTGTGTGCGAGAGTAGAGTAAAGGGTAAGTCCACTTTTATTTAGACAGGTAGTTAAACCATGACTGATTGAGTATTATCATATATGAGCTTAATAGACTAGCGTTGTGAAGGCACACAATATTGTGACTCAATGTGCCTAAACTTCTCCTAAATATTCATATGATAAACCACAATATAGGAAAGGTGAATATAACTATAGGAGAGAGGTTGTGCTAAAATATTGGTTAGAAGCTTGCCACGTGTTTATATTAGCATTGTAACATTCACAGGTTCACTTGTTATATTGTATCCGGCTTTATGTTACGGATAATTCACCATGTATTATTTGGCCGGTATGTCTATATATTGTTTGACCCAGGAGTTATAGGTAATACAGTTAATGCCCTTAGTATTATTTAGCCGGTATGCATCTACATTCGGTCGACCCAAGGGGTTGCAAATCATACAAGGCAAGTGCGGTACCAATTGAACGTCTGTGGCGTGGGCTCTATTAGAGCTGTTTAGATATTGGTCGTGCAGAGTCTAAACAATTGAAGTACCAGTCAGATGTAAGCTATATGAGCTCAATACTGTTTAGCCGGTATGCACAAATATAGTATTGACCCAAATCACTGTGAATAATACGAGGCAAGTAAAATGCCGGTCAATTATTTGTAGCGTGGGCTCCAATAGAGCTAAGCAGACATTGGCCGTGCAGCGTCTAAGCAAATAAAGTGACAGTCAGGTGTGAGTAGCGTAAATTCAGTTGAAACTGAATGGACATTGGTCGTGCAGCGTCTAGATCCAATACTTGTCACACACTTAGTTCACATATAGATTATTAAATTTAGTAAGGCAAGTGAGGTGCCGGTCAGTTGTTTGTAGCATGGGCTCTAATAGAGCTAAGTAAATGTTAGCCGTGCGGCGTCTAAATAGGTAAGGTATCAGTCAGGTGTGAGTAGCGTAGACTCAGTTGAAACTGAATTATATTAGTCGTGCAGCGTCTCGGCCAAACACGTCCTCACACACTTGGTTCTCATATAAATTATTCACTTCAGCGTTCTGGGCTAGAGTCCCATACATTCACTCTCAAACACACTTATAAATTTATGCAGGATAACTCAGATAACTGAAATTGTTATTTCATGATAAGTCTTATTGAAGGAGATAGTTGCTCCATCTAATGACTACAGTAAAAGTTCGGTAGCTTAAGGCAAATCTAAAACACAGGAGCTCCTAGGACTCCTCACCATTGCTTAGACACGATTTGTTAAAAAAGCAAAACAAATCCCAAAAAAAAGAAATAAGATTTATCTCAACTTACAATTCCAAGAGTACACAAGTAGTGGATATCCTACAAAAAAACTGGCACATATTAACATCGGACCCCATATTATCACACATTATGGGTGATAGAATTCAAACAGGCTTTAGGAGAACACGCAATCTGAAGGATCTAATCAGCCCAAGTCATCTACAAGGACCCAAAACTAAAGGAGCATTCAAGAAGGGCTCATTTAAATGCGGCACATGTAGCACATGCAGTTTCATGCTGAAAAAAGAAGAAATTCGCGATCGTTTTCAAAAAACACACAAAATCAAATCATACATCAATTGCCACACAGAGGGAGTTGTCTATGCCCTCCAATGTCAAATGTAATAAAACCTACGTAGGCATGACAACAAGAAAAATCAGAACACGATTACAAGAACATCTGAGGAACATAAAAAATGCAGGCAAAGACCTTCAAGAAGGCAAAAATCTGACTTCTGTGGCACGTCACTTCCTTAAAAATCATCATTCCAAACAATCCGAACTCAAATGTTTTGGCATTGAAAAAATACAACTAGGTGTACGAGGAGGCAATTTAGAAAACATCCTGCTACAAGCAGAAAGCAAATGGATATTTTTACTTAATACGGTCCAACCATATGGACTAAATGAATATAACAACTTTGTTTCATTTCTGTAATTTACAGAATATAAAGTGGATTTTAAGCCAAGTATAACATCACATATTGCTTTAAATAAGCAATTAAGATTTAAAACCTATAGAGAATAATACCCAAACGACTCTCTAACAAAACCAATAAACGCTGTTGACAGGAATCCTAATATTCCTATATGTAATAATTATGAGCAACACTTCGTGTACTCTTATCTCTCTAACTACAATTCATACAACGAACCTATCAGTTCCAGTAAATCATAGATCACAATCTTCCTTTTCCCTATCTTAACACTTAGCACAACTTTATGTTATCTTTATATTTGTATTATTGTACATCACCCTTAAAAGTTTCCTTTATAATGCACACTATGCTTGACGCAAATAATATCTCAATTTTTGTAAACTTCACAACAAGTTGAGACAGTATTCACCTTAATACTCACTCACATATATAATAAAAAAATTTCTTTACTACTAAACAATAATCCTTTTAGAACCACACGATCACAGATAATTTCAGGCAACACCGACACTGCTCACAATATAAAATGACCGTACATAGTAAACTTCTCACGAATGGCTAATTTTGTTTATTCTCACATAATATTAGCACACTAACATCACATTTCCTTCATCAATCTTCGCTGTTAAAACCAGGACCTTAAATAATATAATAAATATAAACGCAATTAAGTGTTTGAGAGATGTACATTAGAATACTGCACATCTAACTATATCTGTTTCTCTCTTGATTATGTATCAGGAGGTTCCAGATTTATGAAGCTAGTAAATGTATATACACATAGGACTGTAATATATGGACACTGATCTTGCTTAAAAAAGCATTATTCAACATACGTTTAAATGGCAAAAGGTATACACAATGTAATGTGCCGTTGGTAAACACCAACGTCATGATATCTCAATTGTTTATCTAACCTTTAATCTAATTATTCTCTATTCGTTCTAGCTGTCCACAATAATACAAATGTTTGCTATAAGTTTGATAGTCAATAAATGTGCCTTTTTTACCGTATCCAGCCATTAAACAGTTAATCATTTCAGAGACTATCCTGCTAATCCCCTCCTCATTATGACACATACACCTCAATCGTCATTGATAGGTCAGAAGGTGTATGCACGCCTTTTGTGGGTGTGATTCTAAGCAGCCTTAAATAGCCGACTATTGTTATTCTGAAACGGTGTAAATTGAACCGTTGTAAAACGAGGGCCACCTGTATGTGTATATATATATATATATATAATATTATATATATATATATATATATATATATATATATATATATATATATATATATATATATATATATATATATATATATATATATATATATATATATATATATATATATATATATATATATATATATATACACACATACACATACATACACACACACACATATATACATACAGGTAGCCCTCGTTTTACAACGGTTCAATTTACACCGTTTCAGAATAACAACCTTTTTTTTCCAGTCATGTGACTGCTATTGAAAAGCATTGAGAAGCAGTGCATTTTTTAAAATAGCCAGCAGGTAGAGCTGTCCGCTTGTGTTGCAGCAAAGCCAAGCAAGCTGAAATTAATCAGTTTAACCAGACCTGAGCTATCGAGCAGATTTCAAAGGAACAAGATCCTCCTGTCTATAAATCAGTCCAGATTGGAATGCATAGAAAGAACTGTAGAAAAATGCAAGTGAAGTCTGTGTTGTGTGATTATTTTATTAGTTTTATAATGCTGTTTAGCATTTAAAGTCTTCATTTCAAAGCTTTAAAAATAATGTATTAGGTGTAACTTATGCCAATTTTGAGAGGGGCCTGGAACCTCTCTCCCTCACTTCCCATTGACTTACATTATAAATTGGGTTTCAGTTTACAACGGTTTCAATTTACAACCATTCCTTCTGGAACCTAACCCCGGCGTAAACTGAGGGATATATATATATATATATATATATATATATATATATATATATATATATATATATATATATATATATATATATATATATATATATATATATATATATATATATATATATATATATATATATATATATATATATATATATATATATATATATATTTTATGTCAGAACTTACCTGATAAATTCATTTCTTTCATATTAGCAAGAGTCCATGAGCTAGTGACGTATGGGATATACATTCCTACCAGGAGGGGCAAAGTTTCCCAAACCTCAAAATGCCTATAAATACACCCCTCACCACACCCACAAATCAGTTTAACGCATAGCCAAGAAGTGGGATGATAAGAAAAAAGTGCGAAAGCATAAAAAATAAGGAATTGGAATAATTGTGCTTTATACAAAAAAATCATAACCACCACAAAAAGGGTGGGCCTCATGGACTCTTGCAAATATGAAAAATTAATTTATCAGGTAAGTTCTTACATAAATTATGTTTTCTTTCATGTAATTAGCAAGAGTCCATGAGCTAGTGACGTATGGGATAATGACTACCCAAGATGTGGATCTTCCACGCAAGAGTCACTAGAGAGGGAGGGATAAAATAAAGACAGCCAATTCCGCTGAAAATAATCCACACCCAAACTAAAGTTTAAATCTTATAATGAAAAAAACTGAAATTATAAGCAGAAGAATCAAACTGAAACAGCTGCCTGAAGTACTTTTCTACCAAAAACTGCTTCAGAAGAAGAAAACACATCAAAATGGTAGAATTTAGTAAAAGTATGCAAAGAAGACCAAGTTGCTGCTTTGCAAATCTGATCAACCGAAGCTTCATTCCTAAACGCCCAGGAAGTAGAAACTGACCTAGTAGAATGAGCTGTAATCCTTTGAGGCGGAGTTTTACCCGACTCGACATAAGCATGATGAATTAAAGATTTCAACCAAGATGCCAAAGAAATGGCAGAGGCCTTCTGACCTTTCCTAGAACAGGAAAAGATAACAAATAGACTAGAAGTCTTTCGGAAATTCTTAGTAGCTTCAACATAATATTTCAAAGCTCTAACTACATCCAAAGAATGCAATGATTTCTCCTTAGAATTCTTAGGATTAGGACATAATGAAGGAACCACAATTTCTCTACTAATGTTGTTAGAATTCACAACCTTAGATAAGGCAACACCGCCTTATCCTGATGAAAAATCAGAAAAGGAGACTCACAAGAAAGAGCAGATAATTCAGAAACTCTTCTGGCAGAAGAGATGGCCAAAAGGAACAAAACTTTCCAAGAAAGTAATTTAATGTCCAATGAATGCATAGGTTCAAACGGAGGAGCTTGAAGAGCCCCCAGAACCAAATTCAAACTCCAAGGAGGAGAAATTGACTTAATGACAGGTTTTATACGAACCAAAGCTTGTACAAAACAATGAATATCAGGAACATTAGCAATCTTTCTGTGAAAAAGAACAGAAAGAGCAGAGATTTGTCCTTTCAAGGAACTTGCAGACAAACCTTTATCCAAACCATCCTGAAGGAACTGTAAAATTCTCTGAATTCTAAAAGAATGCCAGGAAAAATGATGAGAAAGACACCAAGAAATATAAGTCTTCCAGACTCTATAATATATCTCCCTAGATACGGATTTACGAGCCTGTAACATAGTATTAATCACAGAGTCAGAGAACCTCTTTGACTAAGAATCAAGCGTTCAATCTCCATACCTTTAAATTTAAGGATTTGAGATCCTGATGGAAAAAAGGACCTTGCGACAGAAGGTCTGGTCTTAACGGAAGAGTCCACGGTTGGCAAGAGGCCATCCGGACAAGATCCGCATACCAAAACCTGTGAGGCCATGCTGGAGCTACCAGCAGAACAAACGAGCATTCCTTCAGAATCTTGGAGATTACTCTTGGAAGAAGAACTAGAGGCGGAAAGATATAGGCAGGATGATACTTCCAAGGAAGTGACAATGCATCCACTGCTTCCGCTTGAGGATCCCTGGATCTGGACAGATACCTGGGAAGTTTCTTGTTTAGATTAGAGGCCATCAGATCTATTTCTGGAAGTCCCCATATTTGAACAATCTGAACAAATACCTCTGGGTGAAGAGACCATTCGCCCGGATGTAACGTTTGGCGACTGAGATAATCCGCTTCCCAATTGTCTATACCTGGGATATGAACCGCAGAAACTAGACAGGAGCTGGATTCCGCCCATACCAGAATTCGAGATAGTGATTTCATGGCCAGAGGACTGTGAGTCCCTCCTTGATTATTGATGTATGCCACAGTTGTGACATTGTCTGTCTGAAAACAAATGAACGATTCTCTCTTTAGAAGAGGCCATGACTGAAGAGCTCTGAAAATTGCACGGAGTTCCAAATATTGATTGGTAATCTCACCTCCTGAGATTCCCAAACCCCTTGTGCTGTCAGAGACCCCCAAACAGCTCCCCAACCTGTCAGACTTGCATCTGTTGAAATTACAGTCCAGGTTGGAAGAACAAAAGAAGCCCCCTGAACTAAACGATGGTGATCCGTCCACCACGTCAGAGAGTGTCGTACAATCGGTTTTAAAGATATTAATTGAGATATCTTTGTGTAATCCCTGCACCACTGGTTCAGCATACAGAGCTGAAGAGGTCGCATGTGAAAACGAGCAAAGGGGATCGCATCCGATGCAGCAGTCATAAGACCTAGAATTCCCATGCATAAGGCTACCGAAGGGAATGATTGTGATTGAAGGTTTCAACAAGCTGAGATCAATTTTAGACGTCTCTTGTCTGTGAGAGACAGAGTCATGGACACTGAATCTATCTGGAAACCTAAAAAGGTAACCCTTGTTTGAGGAATCGAACTTTTCGGTAAATTGATCCTCCAACCATGATCTTGAAGAAACAACACAAGTCGATTTGTATGAGATTCTGCTAAATGTGAAGACTGAGCAAGTACCAAGATATCGTCCAAATAAGGAAATACCACAATACCCTGTTCTCTGATTACAGACAGAAGGGCACGAGAACCTTTGTAAAAATCCTTGGAGCTGTTGCTAGGCCAAACGGCAGAGCCACAAACTGGTAATGCTTGTCTAGGAAAGAGAATCTCAGAAACTGATAGTGATCTGGATGAATCGGAATATGCAGATATGCATCCTGTAAATCTATTGTGGGACATATAATGCCCTTGCTGAACAAAAGGCAGAATAGTCCCTTATAGTTACCATCTTGAATGTTGGTATCCTTGCATAACGATTCAATATTTTTAGATCCAGAACTGGTCTGAAGGAATTCTCCTCCTTTGGTACAATGAAGAGATTTGAATAAAACCCCAGCCCCTGTTCCAGAACTGGAACCTGGCATAATTACTCCAGCCCAACTCTAGATCTGAAACACATTTCAGAAATGCTTGAGCCTTTGCTGGATTTACTGGGACACGGGGAAAGAAAAAATCTCTTTGCAGGAGGCCTTATCTTGAAGCCAATTCTGTACCCTTCTGAACAATGTTTTGAATCCAAAGATTGTGAATTGAATTGATCCAAATTTGTTTGAAAAAAACGTAATCTGCCCCCTACCCAGCTGGGCTGGAATGAGGGCCGCACCTTCATGTGGACTTGGGAGCTGGTTTTGGTTTTCTAAAAGGCTTGGACTTATTCCAGACTGGAGATGGTTTCCAAACTGATACCGCTCCTGAGGGCGAAGGATCAGGCTTTTGTTCCTTATTGTGACGAAAGGAACGAAAACGATTATTAGACCTAAATTTACTTTTAGATTTTCTATCCTGTGGTAAAAAAGTTCCTTTCCCTCCAGTAACAGTTGAGATAATAGAATCCAACTGAGAACCAAATAATTTATTACCCTGAAAAGAAGGGAAAGCAAAGTTGACTTAGAAGACATATCAGCATTCCAAGTTTTAAGCCATAAAGCTCTTCTAGCTAGAGACATATACCTGACATCAACTCTAATGATATCAAAGATGGCATCACAAATAAAGTTATTAGCATGTTGAAGAAGATTAACAATGCTATGAGAGTTATGATCTGTTACTTGTTGCGCTAAAGCTTCTAACCAAAAAGTTGAAGCTGCCGCCACATCCGCTAAAGATATAGCAGGTCTAAGAAGATTACCTGAACATAAGTAAGCTTTTCTTAGAAAGGATTCAATCTTCCTATCTAAAGGATCCTTAAAGGAAGTACTATCTGCCGTAGGAATAGTAGTACGTTTAGCAAGAGTAGAGATAGCCCCATCAACCTTAGGGATTTTGTCCCAAAATTCTAATCTGTCAGACGGCACAGGATATAATTGCTTAAAACATTTAGAAGGAGTAAATGAATTACCCAAATTATTCCATTCCCTGGAGATTAATTCAGAAATAGCATCAGGGACAGGAAAAACTTCTGGAATAACTACAGGAGATTTAAAAACCTTATTTAAACATTTAGATTTAGTATCAAGAGGACCAGAATCCTCTATTTCTAATGCAATTAAGACTTCTTTAAGTAAAGAACGAATAAATTCCATTTTGAATAAATATGAAGATTTATCAGCATCAACCTCTGAGACAGAATCCTCTGAACTAGAGAAACCACTATCAGAATCAGAATGATGATGTTCATTTAAAAATTCATCTGAAAAATGAGAAGTTTTAAAAGACCTTTTACGTTTACTAGAAGGGGGAATAACAGACATAGCCTTCTTAATAGATTTAGAAACAAAATCTCTTATGTTAACAGGAACACTGAGCATTAGATGTTGATGGAACCACAACAGGTAATGTGACATTACTAAAGGAAATATCTGCATTAACAAGTTTGTCATGACATTCATTACAAACAACAGCTGGAGGAACAGATACCACAAGTTTACAACAGATACACTTAACTTTGGTAGATCCAGTACCAGGCAGCGTTTTTCCAGAAGTATCTTCTGACTCAGTGTCAATCTGGGACATCTTGCAATATGTAATAGAAAAAACAACATATAAAGCAAAATTGATCAAATTCCTTAAATGACCAGTTTCAGGAATGGGAAAAAATGCAAAGTGAACAAGCTTCTAGCAACAGAAGCAATAATAATGAGACTTAAATAATGTGGAGACAAAAGTGACGCCCATATTTTTTAGCGCCAAAAAAGACACCCACATTATTTGGCGCCTAAATGCTTTTGGCGCCAAAAATGACGCCACATCCGGAACGCCGACACTTTTCGCGCAAAAAAACGTCAAAAATGACGCAACTTCCGGCGACACGTATGACGCCGGAAACAGAAAAAACTTTTTGCGCCAAAAATGTCCACGCCAAGAATGACGCAATAAAATGAAGCATTTTCAGCCCCCGCGAGCCTAACAGCCCACAGGAAAAAAAGTCAAATTTTAAGGTAAGAAAAAAATTGATTGATTCAAATGCATTATCCCAAATATGAAACTGACTGTCTGAAATAAGGAACGTTGAACATCCTGAGTCAAGGCAAATAAATGTTTGAATACATATATTTAGAACTTTATACAAAAGTGCCCAACCATAGCTTAGAGTGTCACAGAAAATAAGACTTACTTACCCCAGGACACTCATCTACATGTAGTAGAAATCCAAACCAGTACTGAAACGAGAATCAGTAGAGGTAATGGTATATATAAGAGTATATCGTCGATCTGAAAAGGGAGGTAAGAGATTAATCTCTACGACCGATAACAGAGAACCTATGAAATAGACCCCGTAGAAGGAGATCACTGCATTCAAATAGGCAATACTCTCTTCACATCCCTCTGACATTCACTGCACGCTGAGAGGAAAACCGGGCTCCAACCTGCTGCGGAGCGCATATCAACGTAGAATCTAGCACAAACTTACTTCACCACCTCCATAGGAGGCAAAGTTTGTAAAACTGATTTGTGGGTGTGGTGAGGGGTGTATTTATAGGCATTTTGAGGTTTGGGAAACTTTGCCCCTCCTGGTAGGAATGTATATCCCATACGTCACTAGCTCATGGACTCTTGCTAATTACATGAAAGAAATATATATTATATATACACACATATATTGGTGTTAGTGGTTTAATTTTATATATACACACCCCGCACTTCCACAACTCACGCCCAATGATTACCGGGCCCTGGACAGGTAAGGCTAAAATTCACCGGGCCTTGAGGTCACTTGGGTTGAGAACCCCTGGTTTAGGCTCTCTTCCACCCCCAACTGGAGGATGATTTCTGCTGCTGTATTTTTGTTTAAATATTCTATAGAGAAGACAGCAGTATTTATAGATGGCATTTTGAATAGGCAAAAGCAGCTATTAAATTAAATGACAAAATAAAAGCAAAGTAGCGTTTTATAACAATAATTAATAACAGTAGGTGCAATGGATCATTGGAAATACATTAAACGAGACAAACATTTAACAGTACAATGCCTCTTTAAACTTTCAAAATATATGAGGAAATGGTTAGTCCTTGTGCCATGTCAGGTTCAGTTTACTACAATGGCAGCTGCTTCATACTATACTGTTTCCATGGCGTTTGGATATAGCCAGAAATGTCCAATACTTACATTACTCTTTACATCTTTTAGTTTTGGCAGTATGTCTAATGCAAAGCCGTCAGCTTGGCCTCTAGTTCGATTCCCACAATTCAAGTAATTTCCAAAAGCAAGTACCAAGCTCAAGAGACGCAACACCGTTGGGCCCTCTCTTAAAGTCTGAAAATAAATACCAACATTATAACTTTAATATATTCTGAGTAGTCATTTAACCAACATTATTAACTTACAAATACAGTAGATTTGCAAAATCAGCAAATGCATGAGAAAAAGACAAATCAATAGCACTTAGTCTGAACTATAAAATTAGATCTTTTTTTCTGACAAATTTCAAAGCTATGTCTATTCCCACTGTATCATGTGACAGCCATCAGCCAATCACAAATGCATAGACATATGTTCTGTGAATTCTTGCACATGCTCAGTAGGAGCTAATGAGTCAGATTAAATAAATATTGTGCACATTTTGTTAATGGAAGTAAATTGGAGAGTGATTTAAAATTGCTTGCCCTATCTGAATCATGAGTTTAATTTTGGCTTGACTGTCCCCTTAAAGTCCTAGCTTCTACAAAAAATCTATTTCACAGATGTCTACCATAAGGTTCTTTTAATATACAGTGTCATCCTTTTCACAAAAACTGATTAATATATATTTTTCTCTTTATATGGACCCTATGTATAAGGTTTAGGTCTGTGCGTATATGCCAATGTTTGTATTTGTACCCACTTATCCAGCTAATATGTTCATTTTAAGTTCAGTTATATAGAATTAGAAGTTCTCAGCCAGCTCTCCAAGTGCAAAAACAAAAACAACTTTGAGCAAAGGCAAATTTGTGAGTTTTGCCATTGGGATTACATAGCAATATAAGTTGAAGGAAAAAAAAAAAAAAAAAAAAAAAAAAAAAAAAAGTCTTAAATCCATCAAGTTTATCCTTTCACACATTTCAGTTACTACTGATGATCTAAAAGTAGGCAAAAAAAGAGACACCTAATACAATGGTAAAATTATTTGATTAACTTAACAGGCCTCTGATCAATGAATTGTATTTGCTTGAAACAAACATTGTTGAATTTAAAGGTTCTTTCTCAGATAGAATAGATATGAATAAAACATTTGATTGTCACACTTGTTTAAAGCTTGTATCCTGTACTTGAATATACCTATCTGGGAGCAATGAATTCCTTAAAGGACCAGTCAACACAGTAGATTTGCATAATCAGCAAATGCAAGATAACAAGACAATGACATAGCACTTAGTCTGAACTTCAAATGAGTAGTAGATTTTTTTCTGACAATTTTAAAAGTTATGTATTTCCACTCCCCCTGTACCACGTGAGAGCCATTAGCCAATCACAAATGCATACACGTACCATGTGACAGCCATTTGTGAACCATACGGTCCTAACCACCTTATGAAGAAGGTCTAATTAGGGCAGAGAATGACCACCTTCTGAACAATAAGATAAAGAGGGTCATACGAAAAAGCTGACAAATCTAAAAGTCAACAAGAAGAAAGCCAACCAAACATTAACAGAAAGTAAGGTTCAAATCAAGGCTCCAGGAAGGAGCAAGAGATTGAAACACAGGCCTGATACTTAAAGGGACACTCATTCAAAATTAAACTGTCATTCAGATAGAGCATGCCATTTTAAACAACTTTCCAATTTACTTTCATTATCTAAATGTGCAGTTTTTTTATATATAATTTTTTTGAGTCACCAGCTCCTATTGAGCATGTGCAAGAATAAGTGTGTATGCATTTCTGAATGGCTGATGGCTGTCACATGGTACAGGGGGAGTGGAAATAGACATAACTTAAATTTGTCAGAAAAAATATACTACTCATTTGAAGTTCAGACTAAGTGCTATTGCATTGTCTTGTTATCTTTCATCTGTTGATTATGCAAATCTACTGCGTTGACTGGTCCTTTAACCAGGACCTGAAAGAAGACCAGACTTTAAACCATACGCATAGGATGCTAGCCAGCACCCAAACACACCACGAATGGGGAAAACGGAAGCTTCACGTGGGTTCAAACCCACAAACTGCTTTGGAATTAGTGGAACTAACCACTACACCACATCTTGCACACTAAGAGTGGAATTTTTTTTTTGACCTTATAAAGAACTATCAACAACCCAACCCTCTAGGGTAAAGGTCCTTGCGCCAAGGAAACCCTAGAGACTCAATTAGAGAGAGGAGCGCTAGACCAAGAGATACTTTGGTGCATCCTACAGTATTCGTCATGGCTAAAAAGATAAAGTCTAACCAATCTCCACACAGCCCAAAAACCACCAAGGTCTGCTCCAGCTTTATGCAATGACCCTGGCAAATAGAAGAAAATCCATGACAAAGATCTCCAGAATCCCCTCCTGAGAGATAGATCGGAGCTCACCTCAGGAAGAAGGGCTCTAACAAATCTAGACAAGCCAGAAGCTGGTTTTTCCCCACAGAAAACCTCTAAATACATAGTTTCCAACGTAGCAAAGGATTCTGGTAAATATATGTAAATGAGAATCCACATGAATTTCCAGATACTTCAGCCTGCTCTATAGGGAAACTTCCCCTTACGCCATAGCATTGCTGCATACACAGCTTTTAAGCTTAGCTAGACAAGTACGGTGATTCAGAACCATCCCAGTCCAGTTCCAATATATACTTGGAACTGGACTGGGATAACAGTACTCTTAAAGAAGCCCCAAATGGAACCCCAGCCTAAAATGCTGGATCAGAACCACCATCCCCTGATAGATTCAAGAGTATGTATGGTTTAGTACAATTAACCAATACAGAACCGATAAACGCCTTTCCATGGACAGAACATCTAAAGATGGATAGATCTTAAATGGAAACGGGCAAAAGGAATAAATGTCCGTGTAGGACAAGACACAATGGACAGAAAATAGCAGAAATCATCTCTTGAGATTAAAATATGGAGTCCATCTACATAATATAGGTAACTGAAAGACATATTAGAGTCCTAAGATCACTAAGAAATATGTATATGATACATAGGACCATCTATGATGATACGGACATTAGAGATCATTTCAATAAGAGGGATAATAATGCATCCATGTACCTAAGATAGGGTAACATGAAACAAACATATCGTAGACCTATTAAAGACACTAGAAGGAATCACCGCATAAGAGATTACAATATTGAGTCCATATGTATAAAATAGTGTAATAAGAATTTAACATAATAACATAAATGCTGCCACAGACAGAGCTGTACATCTATCTACTCACTATGAGAGAGATAGTAATATTGTACACATATACATAAAATATATAAGAATGAAAAATCATATTAGTGTACTAAGAAAAAAATGCAGCAAAGGTCAGGGCTGTAAAACTCCTCACTATGAGATAGAGTTCTGTACCACTATACATAAATCTCTTGGATAGGAATTAATCATATTAGAGTCCTAAAGACACCAAGATAACAATCTTGTACTTAATAAAAATAGATGCAGCAGGCAGAGCTATAAATCTCCGTTATGAGAGTATGAAATTAATCCTATTAGTGTCATAAAAATCACAAGATAAATATATATCATACACAGTACATATATATGCTGAAAAAGGCAGAGCTGAAAATCTCACAGAAAGAGAGAGAGTATACTGTACCCATATACATTAAATATGAGAATTAAATATTATCATCACTAAGATAATAAACTACTATAAAAAAAAAATGAGAAAACTCAGTCTCTTGAAACAGCACACACACCACTGGGACACTACCTCCCTGCTTAGCTCTATGGCATTGCTTTGTCACCCGTCTGCCCTACAGTTACTGTATAATTAGTAATGGTTAGAAATCTGATATTTCATCTGTACATATTCAATTCTATACTGATCTAGATCACTGAAAACATTAAAATGCAGGTTGCGCTATGTGAGTGTAATGAAATATTTTGAATTATACTTTATTTATTGTCCTTAGCAGAGAAGGAAAAATCTGGTACAACATGGCTTTATGAATGCTTTACACTTATATTTTAATTTTTAAACATATGCTTTTGAGAATATATTTTACATAGAAACTATATATATCATGAAGAATGTTGTCATAGTAACCCCTTAATGAAATGGCTGTACCCTGTATGTCAAATTTCCTAAGGGGTTTTGTGCCCTGTAATAACACAGGTTCTCCGACAGCAACCGGACTGCACTGTAACTTTATGACTTACTCCCTGGGGCAATCAGAAATAGTGCAGTCTCACTATTAACCCCTTAGAGCAGAATTTCCCAAACCCAGTTCTCAGGACCCTTAACAGGACAGATATTCATTATTTCTTAACTACAGCACAGGTGAAAAAAATCAGCTGATCAGTAACCATGGTTACTAACCTGCTCTCTCTCCCTTCAGATGATTATTTCACCTGTGCTCTAGTTAAGATATAATGAATATCTGGCATGTTAAGGGTCCTTTAGCATAACCCCTGTTAAGGGGTTAATATTTAGAGTAACAATACAAAACAATATTTCAATTCTATATTATAAAAATAATCATTTGTAGAATTTTAACCTTTACTGACCTCACACACTTTCTGTATTAATTCAAGTTTACGGCAGATGGAACTAACATTTTCTGATATTGTTGAATGGAACAGAATGCAAAAGACTCTTTCTGAGAAATTTGGTATCATGGAAAGTTCATGAAGGAACCTACAGAAAAACAGATATGAAGCAAAACAATTCATATTCAGTCAAATAATATTGCAGTCATATTTTATAGTCTGAAAAGCAATGACCAACAAGGATGAAAACAGAATTTATGCTTACCTGATAAATTACTTTCTCTTACGGTGTATCCAGTCCACGGATTCATCCTTACTTGTGGGATATTCTCAATCCCTACAGGAAGTGGTAAAGAGAGCACACAGCAGAGCTGTCCATATAGCTCCCCTCAGGCTCTGCCCCCCCCAGTCATTCGACCGACGGTTAGGAGAAAAAGGAGAAACCATAGGGTGCAGTGGTGACTGTAGTTTTACAAAAATAAATTTGAACCTGACTTAATTGCCAGGGCGGGCCCGTGGACTGGATACACCGTAAGAGAAAGTAATTTATCAGGTAAGCATAAATTCTGTTTTCTCTTACATGGTGTATCCAGTCCACGGATTCATCCTTACTTGTGGGATACCAATACCAAAGCTTTAGGACACGGATGAAGGGAGAGAACAAGTCAGGTAACCTAAACGGAAGGCACCACTGCTTGCAAAACCTCTCTCCCAAAAATAGCCTCCGAAGAAGCAAAAGTATCGAATTTGTAAAATTTGGCAAATGTATGCAGTGAAGACCAAGTCGCTGCCTTACAAATCTGTTCAACAGAAGCCTCATTCTTGAAAGCCCATGTGAAAGCCACAGCTCTGGTGGAATGAGCTGTAATTCGTTCAGGAGGCTGCTGTCCAGCAGTCTCATAAGCCAATCGGATGATGCTTTTCAGCCAGAAGGAAAGAGAGGTAGCAGTCGCTTTCTGACCTCTCCTCTTACCAGAATAGAAAACAAACAAGGATGATGTTTGTCTGAAATCTTTAGTTGCATTTAAATATAATTTTAAAGCACGAACCACATCAAGATTGTGTAACAGTCGTTCCTTCTTAGAAACTGGATTAGGGCACAGAGAAGGAACAATGATTTCCTGGTTAATATTCTTATTAGAAACCACTTTTGGAAGGAAACCAGGTTTGGTACGCAAAACAACCCTTATCTGCATGGAACACCAGATAGGGTGAATTACACTGCAAAGCAGACAATTCAGAAACTCTTCGAGCAGAAGAAATATCTACCAAAAACAAAACTTTCCAAGATAATAACTTAATATCTATGGAATGTAAAGGTTCAAACGGAACCCCTTGAAGAACTGAAATAACTAAATTTAGACTCCATGGAGGAGCCACAGGTTTGTAGACAGGCTTGATTCTAACTAGGGCCTGTGCAAACGCCTGAACGTCTGGTACAGCTGCCAAACGCTTGTGTAACAGGATAGACAGAGCAGATCTCTGTCCCTTTAAAGAACTAGCTGACAAACCTTTCTCCAATCCTTCTTGGAGAAAAGACAATATCCTTGGAATCCTAATCTTACTCCACGAGTAACCCTTGGATTCACACCAACAAAGATATTTCCGCCATATCTTATGGTACATTTTCCTGGTGACAGGCTTTCTGGCCTGGATCAGAGTATCTATAACTGATTCAGAGAACCCACACTTAGCTAGAATTAAGCGTTCAATCTCCAAGCAGTCAGTTGCAGAGAAACTAGATTTGGATGCTTGAATGGACCTTGTATTAGAAGATCCTGCCTCGATGGCAGTTTCCATGTCCACTAGGTCTGCATACCAAGTCCTGCGTGGCCACGCAGGCGCTATCAGAATTACCAAAGCCTTCTCCTGTTTGATTCTGGCTAATAGCCGAGGGAGAAGAGGAAACGGTGGAAAGACATAAGCTAGACTGAATGACCAAGGCGCTACTAAAGCATCTATCAATGCCGCCTTGGGATCCCTGGACCTGGATCCGTAAAGGGGAAGTTTGGTGTTCTGACGGGACACCATCAGATCCAATTTTGGAATGCCCCATAGCTGGGTCAGCTGAGCAAAAACCTCCGGGTGGAGTTCCCACTCCCCCGGATGGAAAGTCTGACGACTCAGAAAATCCGCCTCCCAGTTGTCTACTCCTGGGATGTGAATTGCAGATAGATGGCAGGAGTGATCCTCCGCCCATTTGATGATCTTGGTTACTTCCTTCATCGCTAGAGAACTCTCTGTTCCTCACTGATGATTGATGTACACTACAGTCGTGATGTTGTCCGACTGAAATCTGATGAATTTGACCTCCGCTAGTTGAGGCCATGCCTGGAGCGTATTGAATATCGCTCTCAGTTCCAAAATGTTTATCGGGAGAAGAGATTCTTCCAGAGACCATAGACCCTGAGCTTTCGGGGAGTCCTAGACCGCACCCCAGCCTAACAGACTGGCATCGGTCATGACAATGATCCTCTCCGGTCTGTGGAAGCTCATTCCTTGAGACAGGTGATCCTGAGACAACCACCAGAGAAGAGGAGAGTCTCTGGTTTTCTGGTCCATTTGTATTTGAGGAGACAAATCTGCATAATCCCCATTCCACTGTTTGAGCATGCACAGTTGCAGTGGTCTTAGATGAATTCGGGCAAAAGGGACAACGTCCATTGCCGCAACCATTAATCCGATTACCTCCATGCACTGAGCCACAGAAGGCCGAGGAATGGAATGAAGAAATCGGCAAGTAGTTAAAAGATTTGACTTCCCTGACCTCTGTCAGAAATATTTTCATTTCTACCGAGTCTATTAGTGTTCCCAGGAAGGGAACCCTTGTGAGCAGGGACAGAACTCTTTTCTACGTTCACCTTCCACCCGTGAGACCTTAGAAAGGCCAGAACAATGTCCGTATGAGCCTTGGCTCTGTGAAAAGACGACGCCTGTATTAAGATGTCGTCTAGGTAAGGTGCTACTGCAATGCCCCGCGGTCTTAGTACTGCTAGAAGGGACCCTAGCACCTTTGTGAAAATTCTGGGAGTGGTGGCCAACCCGAAAGGAAGGGCCACGAACTGGTAATGCGTGTCCAGAAAGGCGAACCTTAGGAACTGATGATGATCTGTGGATAGGAATATGTAGGTACGCATCCTTTAGATCCACGGTAGTCATATATTGACCTTCCTGGATCATCGGCAAGATTGTCCGAATGGTTTCCATTTTGAAAGATGGAACTCTGAGGAATTTGTTTAGAATTTTTATATCCAGGATTGGCCTGAAAGTTCCTTCCTTTTTGGGAACTACAAACAGGTTTGGGTAAAAACCCAGTCCTTGTTCTGCAATTGGAACTGGGTGCATCACTCCCATCTTTAGAAGATCTTCTACACAGCGTAAGAATGCCTGTTTCTTTGTCTGGTCTGAAGACAAACGAGAAATGTGGAACCTTCCCCTTGGGGGAGAGTCCTTGAATTCTAGAAGATACCCCTGAGCAACAATTTCTAATGCCCAGGGATCTGGAAGATCTCTTGCCCAAGCCTGAGCAAAAGAGAGAAAGTCTGCCCCCCTACTAGATCCGGTCCCGGATCGGGGGCTACCCCTTCATGCTGTCTTGGTAGCAGGCGCAGGCTTCTTGGCCTGTTTACTCTTATTCCAGCCCTGCAAGGGTTTCCAGGTTGCTTTGGGCTGTGAAGCGTTATCTTGCTTTGCGGCAGCAGAGGTTGCAGTAGGTCCGCTCCTGAAGTTGCGAAAATTAGCCTTGTTTTTGGCCTTAAACGGTCTATCCTGCGGGAGGGCATGGCCCTTCCCCCCAGTGATATCCGCTATAATTTCTTTCAACTCGGGACCAAAAAGGGTCTTTCCCTTGAAAGGAATGTTTAGTAACTGTTTTGGATGACACGTCAGCCGACCATGATTTGAGCCAAAGCGCTCTTCGCGCCATAATCTAACACCACATTCACTTTACCCTCCCGTGGAGATGCTACTTGTTAGAGCGGCAAAGAGAATGACTGGGGGGGCGGAGCCTGAGGGGAGCTATATGGACATCTCTGCTGTGTGCTCTCTTTGCCACTTCCTGTAGGGATTGAGAATATCCCACAAGTAAGGATGAATCCGTGGACTGGATACACCATGTAAGAGAAATTAAGGATTTCAGCAAGAGAGGGTGAACTTTGTTTTTTGAGCTAGGATATAATCCTGATAGAGAAAACAGAACTTAATTCTTTAAAATGCTTTGCCCTCCAAAAGGTGATATAAAACAGCTTTTATTAATTAACATATAAAAAAAAAAGCACACACACACATGGCAGGGGTCAATTAAAGCTGATGCATTTCATGCTAAAAACCCATTTAGTTGTCCATTTATTAAAGGCTTTGCAAGTCATTCGACCACTACTTGGCTGCAGGTTCTCACAAGAGAACCCGCACGCTGTATTTAACAAGCAGTGGTCATCAGACTGCTGCTTCCCTAATCTTTCACCACCTGTAAAGTGACGAAATTCAATCTCCGCTGTTTAGTCCGACCGGGGAGATTGACATCTCCTGCCCGCGAGCAATTGGCCGTGCGCGGGCAGAATTGCACGTGAGTGCAAAACAGCACTTGTGTGCAATGCTGAATTCCGCCAGGGGAATTCAGCCCAAAGCCAAGCTGCGGTGGACAGGGGCATATATGTGCGCCCCTGTCTGCCTCAGCTTGATAAATCGCCCCTTTAGTCATAGACTCGGGCTATGTTTTGTTTTTAAGATTCTATATCCCCCCCCCCCCAAAAAAAATAAACAAAAATTGCAGTTTGTGTTCCTTATTATGATTATAATAACTTTTAGATATGCACTCAATTTATTTGGTATTTTCCAGTATGCAGGAACATCCAATAAACTTTATAGTATTTATTAACTTTTTTACAGAGACGTTAGAAACCAGAAATGTAGCATTTTGCACCACAAGAATGGGGCAGTATAATAAACGATATAGGAATCCAACTGACATAAAGGTGGCGCACTAATAGAAAATCATATACAGTGCAAGAAATAGACAAATCATAGAAAATTGAAAGGAAAAACAAACAAAAAAACAAATGTAATACATTTCAAAATACAAATTGTTAGTGCAAAAAAATGTAAAAATGCAGTACGTTGAAATGCCTAATGGCATCTAAAATAATGAAAATACAATTAATATCAAAACATTGCAAATGGGCACCTATATCAAAACAAAATGACTGTGCATAAAAATAATGTGCTGTGCATAAAAACAAAAAAAGTCTCTCTGAACTTGATAGTAGAATCCAAAGAATACGTGATGAGATAGGGAGGCTTGCTCCACTTAGGTAAACTAGATGAAACTGTCACCACTGGAAATCAAAAAAAGGAGCGCCTCATAGTCCACTCTGTAGTAAAACAAATGGACAGGTAGCACAGAATGAAATGTAACGCACAAGTCTGGTGGCACTTGTGGGATACAAAGTGCTAAAAAGGCAGACTGAAGCTCACAGTGATCAGCTCACTGGTCACACGTGTGACGATGGAAAACTCCACATGTCCTATCCAGGTGATCCGTATCAGCTACGGTATGAACGGTATGAACAATGTGCAGGAAGGAACCGTGGCGGCAAAGTGTCTAATAGTTAAAAGCAGAAATTGCAAAGGGCCGCTGTGTTAAAGTTAAAAACAAACCAGCTTTAATTGCTGCAACGCATTTCTCAACCTGTTACAGGTCGTTTCCTCAGGCTTGTATACCACAAGTGCCACCAGAATTGCGAGTTACATTTCATTCTTTGCTACATATCATGGGGCAGTATGATGTATAATATAATGTGCATCATTGGGACCATGTAAATATGTATTGTGTGTACAGGCACATGTACAGTTTTTAGAAACAGTGTATTGGCCTACATATATTATATAATCATTAGATAAGAGGCATTTATATGAAAAGTCTACATAAATTTGACCCTAAAAGCCTCTGGAAGGATTGGAAATATTCATTTAGAAGGATTAATCTATATCAGCTCTCCTTCTGTCTCCAAATAAGGAGAGGAAGCATCAAAAACACTGACGGCTGTCTGGCTACAAGAGGGGATCTATTACATTTATGATCACCGTAGAGGAAAGCAGATAGTCCACTTATGTTTTGGTGGTTGTGGCCGATACAGCTGTTTAGCCTATACTTCCAGAAGGCTCACGATGCAAATTTATGCCCAGCTTGTTTAACCGAATTCCCATTGTATTATCCCATCCAGTTCTCTAAATTGATCATTTCATGTGTCTGAACAAGAAAAAAAATTATGTTTCAATAGTTTGATATCATCATAGCTATATTCCTGTACACCAATTGAGAATGGCAGAGCGTGTGCGTGTCTACATTTGTACAGTAGCGCAGGTACATTGTACCATAATGTCAGTTTAAAATGATCCACTGTTGACCTAAAACAATAGTAAATAAAGGGCTTTTTTGTGGTGGTACCACCACCTCTGCCCCCTCATAACAGGTACAATGTGCAATAATCATGTAAATCACTGTTTCACAAGATGGTAATTTAAAATATATCAAACCCCTACACATTCACGCATTGTAGACCACTTCGACCCTTTACTTTTCTCACCTTTTGTTTTACATTACTCATTAAAAGTTTATTTGTAAGTACAATATACAGTATATTTTGTTTAGATTTTTTATATTTCTAAAAATTTGCTCACATGCCCTCAAAATGTGAACACAATTCAACTATGGGCCCACGTGAAATAATTAGCCACCCCTATTGTAGGACATTGATCTCTTGTAAAAATATGGGAACATAATATATTTGAGTTCATACTTAATTGTAGCCACAAATCAGCAAGCGCTATCCAGGGTTCTGAACCAAAAATGGGCCATCTCCAAAGCTTACATTCCTACTTTTTTCAAATAAAGATACCAAGGAAAAATTAAGAGAAAAATAAGTAAATTAGAAAGTTGTTTAAAATTGTATCTACCTGAAGTCATGAATGAAAAAAAATGGGTTTAATATCCCTTTAACCAAAGATCTCACATTATATAAAAGAGCTACTGATGAGCAAAAATCCATTCTAAAAAAAAACGGTTTAGGGTACTGATATATAGTGATAGAGGTTGGCAACAGATTGACACAAGTTTGAAACATCATTCAAATTATATAATTATTTGTTGCTTACAATATTAATTGATGACTGTATATTCTATTGGACAAACAGTTAATAAAAGTCTGAATATTGAGTGAAAAAAACACAAAAACATTAATCAAGTTACAGAAATATTCCAAATTAAACATTAAAAAAGCATAATTCTAAAATGAAAGTCCTCAACCAATAATGTATCATTGCATTCTGTTGATTTTAATTTCAGAATTTCAATACTTTTTAAAATTTTATTTGAAACTTCAACTCTGGAATTTGCAAAACATTTTTGCCACTGAATTTCCTATTTTTTGTTGTAAAAATGTATATGTACATGTTTAACCCCTTAACAGCAGGACTTATATGTCTGCATTGGAACAAAGATCCGATGTAAACAAATAAGTTATAAAGTCAAATCACGCAATCGTTCATGCGATAGCGTGAGTTCAATGATGAGTGTCTGGGAGGAGTGCTATGAGGCTAAGCACGCCCTCCAGCCCGCGATCCCATTCGGGAAGCTCGTTTGGCTTTAGTACAGCCAAAAGGCTTGGAGTTCCATGATGTCCTAAGGGCGCTAAAGCCCAGTGCGGTTAGGATGGCATAGAACATCCTAAGGGCGTTAAGGGGTTAATATAGTATCTTTGTAGTGTTTTTAGGCGTTTGTATAGTGTATATATTGAGCTAGAGGAAACTGCTGCACTTATTCTCATTCAAGTTACAGACCAATATCTGGGACTACAATTCCCACCAGCCTCTGTTCCCAATTATGTAATATATATCAAAAGAAGGGTCTATAAACCTTTATATCTCAGCAATCATTGCTCATATTTTCAGAAAAACCCCCAGAAAAACAGCACTAAAAGAAGCACCTGCCCCTAGTGTATAGGTATCCTAGCTGACCTATTTATGCTTATATTTTCACCAAAGCAAAATCTACAGATTGGTGCAAATATTTTTGCTGTAGAAACAATTTAATGGTAGATGAGAACCAACAATACCCATCAAGTCTAGCCTTTTTCTTAGGATAGCCTTGTGCATATGCCAGGTATTTTTGAATTCCTTTAAAGTTTCTGCTGAATCGGATACCCTCTAACTTAAAAGGGATACTAAACCCAATTTTGTATGATACATACATACAGAGCATGATACATACATACAACATTTGGAACATTATATTTATATTTGTAATAACTTAATAATTTAACCTAATTTTGGATGTGCAATATGTCTAATTTTTTTACTGCCAAGTAATGATACTTTAACCAAATAGTTATCAAATACTGCTGGTTTATTAACTCAGTACCTTGTATTGTATGTTTTAAAATATGTAGTAAAATTTTGTACATAGGTAAAAGACAAACTAAACATACAAAGGACCAATTTAACCGATTTAAAATGCATCAAACATTAAAATATACGTTAGAGAAGCACTCATCTATGTAGTTTCCTTTCCCCCTTTTCCGTATAAGATTGGGGATATTGCACAGGTAACTGGTGTCTCTTGATCATAAAATGTTACAAAATGTGTAATTTCAGCAGCCCATTAACATCTGTAATCACACTTTTTTCTCTTTTTGCTTTGCAATATGTAACCAGTATTACTTAGCAGCCTCCCACCTGCATAGACCTAAAAGGGTTAAAGGGACAGGAATCCCCCAAATTTCCTTAGTTCAGATAGAACGTACAATTTGAATCAACTTACCAATTTACGTCAATTATCAATTTTGCTTCATTCTCTTGTTATCCTTTGCTGAAGGAACATTGGCAGCTACCTGAACACATCTAGTTAACCAAACACAAGAGACAAATACGTGCAGGCACAAAACAGCAGCTAGCTCGCACTAGTGTAGGATATGTGCATATTATTTTTCAACAAGGGATGCTAAGAACAAAGTACATTTGAAAATAGAAGTGAATTTAAAAAAAGTGTCTTAAAATTACATGCTGTATCTGAATCATGCAACTTTAATTTTGACTTCCATATCCCTTTAACTGGGTGAGGTTTAAATTAGCCCACCCCTGTTTTGATTAAAAATGTTCTATATAGGTTGCATAGCCAACCGTTTATAAAGCATCACATCTTAAAATGTATTAAATGTAGACTCATCTATGGGGTTTGCCTTAATGCAGTCAGGCTACCTTACATACTTATGCAAAAATATAGTACTAAAAAAACCTTTTCCCTTTGTTTATAAATATATAATGCATATTCTTTAATGTGCTGTATAGATCTAAAGTAAGAACAAAAATTACCATATTATTACCAGTTTTACAAAATTACTATTTCAAGCTTCAGTATAAAGTTCATAATTTCTAAAACTTTAGTATTGTAAATTGCTTACTGCTCTGGTTTGTCCAAAGGTTTAGTGCTGTCTTTGTTCTTTGAAGACTTAACATGCTTTTCAATCTTCTCTTGTTCATCTGCAAGGGCTCTCTGCAAAAACAAACAAAAAAACAAATGAGACGTTGCTATCCGATATGTGGACTAGGATTGCCACCTTGGGGGTCACATTATTATAATTAACACGTGTGACATAGGAAGTGTCCACACTGAACCCAAATATTTTCTTTCGTGATTCAGATAGAGCATGCAATTTTAAGCAACTTTCTAATTTACTCTTATTATCAAATTTTCTTCATTCTCTTGTTATCTTTATTTGAAAAGCAAGAATGTAAGTTTAGATGCCGGCCCATTTTTGGTGAACAATCCTGGGTTGTTCTTGCTGATGGGTGGATTCATTTAATCGACCAATAAACAAGTGCTGTCCAGGGTTCTGATAAAAAAAAAAAAAAGAGTTTAGATGCCTTTTTCAAATAAAGATAGCAAGAGAACAAAGAAAATTTGATAATAGGAGTAAATTAGAAAGTTGCATGCTCTATCTGAATCACAAAAGAAAATAAAATTGTGTTCAGTGTCCCTTTAACTAAATAAACCCAGAAAATCAGACAGATCAGACCTATGGGACTAAAGTGCCCATTACCCTGAAGCACTACAGACACATAGCATGGACAACTAAAGACATCCATAGCATACTTCCTTCAATTCAGTTTCTTCAATGGCATATAATCTAAACATCTACAGATTATTGGTCACTTTAGGTATTAAAGTCTTGATTTGATTTATCATTACTAAGCATCTATGATACTGTATGTTACAGAGAATGGTTTGAGCATCAAGTATCCATTTATATGGAAGTCTAAAATGTCGATGTTGTAAGCTGTAACGGTCTTCAAAAGCCTATCTATGGAGAAGACCACTATATAGTTACCATACTTCCCTCTTGATCTCCTCTGATCCTATGCTCTTTAAACTATCTGGCAAAACATGCCATCTAGGAAGTAAATCAAAGTTCCTGCACTTGCACAGACAGAGGATTATTATTACCGTTTATTAAAAATAGAGAGTTCTAGTGTTTTTGGTGACAGTTCTAGCTATTTCCTCTTCTAACAGGCAGTACATGGTGGGATCACATTAGGCTTCTCATTTTGTAGTAGTTTATACCTCATCAATATTGTGTATTACTGGGAAACACAACTTTTCCCCTGATTCAGATTCAGCCTGCTTTCTAAAAAGGAAAAAAAATAAGCGAGAAGATATTAAATATCAGGCCCCTTGTTTGCTTTGAGGACCTTGTTTTGGTCTTGTAAAAAGATTAAGCCCCAATGAAGTTCCTGGTGAAAAATAACGCATGTCAATATTATAAACAGCTGCTCTTGTAAGATCTCAATGGCTGAGGGAACCTTAAGCGAGGAAGGCAACTGTCTATAAATAGACTGGGAAAACATCAGGAAAAATCTTTACAGGGTGGTTATATTGTGACCATTAGCACGGTCATAGATGGTGGTTTGTTACAATGTGTGTTCTTTGTAAAGATACTGTTAATTAGTGCATTTCCCGACATGCAAATAAAATTACTGCTCATATGAAACCCCATTATCCTTAAAGTTGTAGCTGTAAATCAGCAACTGGTTCCAAAGAAAATCATATTTAGACCTCAAGTCTTCAAAAAAAAAAAAAAAAAAACTGTCACCAGCTAATAAACAAATTAAATGAATGTAACCATTGAATATAGACTGTAGCATTCAATTATCTCAATTAACATTCTGATTATGAACAATGTATTTTGATGCTCAGAGTTCAGTGTAAGTCTATCGGGATCCATATTTAAATTCTCAATTGATCAAAGTACCTTAGGGCAAATACAAATCAAGAGAGGGAATGGGTTAAAAAATATATATATATATATATATATATATATATATATATATATATATATATATATATATATATATATATATATATATATATATATATATATATATATATATGTGTGTGTGTGTGTGTGTGTGTGTGTGTGTGTGTGTGTGTGTGTGTGTGTGTGTGTGTGTGTGTGTGTGTGTGTGTGTGTGTGTGTGTGTGTGTGTGTGTGTGTGTGTGTGTGTATATATATATATATATATATATATATATATATATATATATATATATATATATATATATATATATATATATTGGAAGAATAGAATAGCTATTCACATCAATCTTTAAAAAGATTAAATCTTTTATTATATAGAGGGCATTTGTTAAAATGTGAAATCTAAAATGGGTAGAACAAGGCAAGATACATTGCCATTAATAGAAGTACTTCATTTACACATACTCACACTGAAACCGTTTTATTGCAATAATGTAGCCACAAAAATATCAGGCTTTCAAATGTAATTGTGCCTTTAATACTGGCTTTCAAAAGGGATTGCGCCTCTGTAACCGGAATTAAAAGAAAAAAAAAAAAAATACTTTGTGACTAGGATTTCAATAAAGTAGCCACGGAAACTGGAAACCGCATTCTTGTGAATGGGTTTTGTCTTTGCAATCATGAAGACGTAATCCCATTTGAAGTAGCAAAGGTGCAGTTTTTCTTGGGAAAGCCAAATCACGAAGCCGCTATTGTTTGAAAAGGAACAGTGAAGTCAAAATGAAAGACTAATGATTCAGATAGAGCACACAATTTTCTTTCAAATAATATTTTACGGAGGATATACATAGACATATCTTTCTGACAATAGATAATTTTTCATACAATTACAATATGCAAACCAAGAATAGTTGCATACAGAAGATAGATAAGACTGATTATGCATATTATTGACTAAGAAAATAGTCTTGATTCCTCTTTTTTAAAGATAGGTAATAGCTTATGGTTGTAGCTATTAAACTGCCCACGAAGGGGCATCAGATACAGGAAAAATCTATGGGCATGATAGCTACATTTTGTGGCCAAGTGCAGCAAGATCAGGAGGTAAGTCATTAGGTATGTTAGGTTTATGTAGGTCCGGTATCTTAAGGTGTAAGAGTCCCACAGCTGGGTGCATCAACACAGGAATTTGCAGTCTGTGCAAGAGTGTAAACCCAGAACTCCACAGCCCCATAATCTTGGGGCACTCCCACCATGTGAGCATTTGTGCCCAGATTGCCACATTCTCTCCAACACAAGGGTGACGAGAAACTAAATATCCTGTGCAAAGTAGTAGGGACCAGATGCCATCGGACCGCAATTTTATAGTATAATTCCCAGAGAGTTGCGCAGTTTAAAATTTGTCTAGCTCTCACAAGCTCCTTAAACCAAACCTCCGCCCCCTCAGCAAAGTGTAAGTCTCTCTCCCACGCAAGGAATTGACTGTTTCTCGTGCTCTTTAGGAGTCACCAGCTCTTGGTATCGAGTAGAAAGCATGCCTGTAATAAGTTTTCCCAGTTTCCATCTACCCTCCAATGCTGTTGCACTGCAGAAGGATTGTTTCGGGAAACCCCAAGACCTAAGAAAGCTGGTAAAACGTAAATATTCAAAGTTCAAACAATGAGGGGAGAGAAAATCTCTCTGCTGATTCTTTAAAATCTAATAGTACCTCTTTGTCCCAAAAGTCAGAAATGGTAAGGGTAGAGGATTCTGCCCACTAAGTCATGAGTTTCAGGTAAGCATATAAGAATGCTCCAAACTTTATATAATAGAGAGGGGTGTGGAGAAATGTTAGACGTGTTTTCTGCTATCCCAAATTTTGAGTGTGTGTAGTACTATCAGATGGGTTATCTTAAGTCTGTGCCTTAAATAGGAGGGTATCCAAGGTAGGTCAGAGCAAAATACCAGTCGGAATCAAGGATTGTTCTACTTCTAAGATTGGAGGAGGTCAAGGTCCAAGCTGAAAGGTGGATTAAGTGCGCCGCGTCATGATATAGTAGGATGCTAGGATAAGCTAGACTGCCTTTATTTATAGGTTTCTGAAGTGATCATTTGGATGTTCGAGGTTTTTGTTTTTTTGTCTTTCCACACGTATGTGGATATTAGGCTTTGATATTGATTAAAATAGATATGGGCACTGAGTAGGAGGATGCACCTAAATAAAAAAGGAAGTTTGGGCAAAAATGCCATCTTAATAGCCGCTATACGACCAGTCCAAGAGAATTCTGTGAACTCTCATTTATCTAGGAGTTTTTTGAATCCAGATAGGTGAACTAAATAATTTTTAGTGATCACCATCTGTAGGTCAGGGCTTAAATATATTCCCAAGTGCTTAATGAAGTGTGGTGACCATTGCAATGGGTAAGAGGCTTGGAGTTCCGTTATCTGGCGATGGGATGTTTAGGAATAATACTTCTGTTTTAGTTACATTTAGTTTATAGTAGCTGTGACCACTACATTTTTTAATTAGGTTAAACACTGCGGGCATAGATTGGGCTGGCGAGGTGAGTAATAGTGTGACGTCAGCAAAGAGGGCTAATTTATGTTGTGATTTTACCAAATTTCATTTATTGTATCTGTGCATCAAGTCTTATCCCCTGGGCTAATGATTCTATAGCCTAAGCAAAAAGGAGGGGGGAAAGGGAACAACCCTGTCGGGTGCCATTGGAAATATTAAACCCATCAGAACTAAATCCAACCCCGCTTACAGTGGCAGTTGGTGAGTATAGGATTTGAGTGGCTGCGATAAATTGGGGGGGGGAGAAGAGGTATAGTATGAGCGAAATGCCTCTCTAATCTCTTTGGGAGAAATTAGTGTTTTGCCTTCATGTCTGAGTGAGGCTATTTTATGTTGTGTTTGCCTATTCCTAAGTTTGGTTGCCATCAGTGAGTTGGCTTTGTTATGCCAATATTTTGCTTGAATTTTTTCTGCACTCTAATTCTCTAAACTGAGTCTTAACTTGTTCCATGTGTAACGTGCCCTTCATGGTGGGGTCAGTTTTCTGAATAGAGGTAATTGCTCTGTATAAGCACGTGGGTTCTGCCAGGGACTTACCCTGTTTTTTTCCATAGGGAGGCTGCTTTTTTAATGCAAAGTCCTCTTACAAAGGCTTTAAGTGTCGCCCTGACCAACTGAATTGATACCCGACAGTCATCATTAATTGTTATAAAGTCTGTAATCTCTTTTCTAAATTCTTTAGCGAGAATGGGGTCACTCATTAGCCAGTCTTCATATTTCCATCTGGTGTTAGTCAGGGTAGGTTTAGACGAGAATGATATATGTACTGAATCATTGTCTGACCATGAAACTAAAGCTATAGTAGCGGTTTGTGCCTTAAGTGTCCAAGGATCAGTGAAGACGTCTAGTCTCGAATGGGATTTGTGTGCGTGAGAATAGAAAGTGAAGTCCCCGTCAGCTGGATGGAGAACCCTCCAAATGTCATAGGTTGTAATGTGACATCAGTGAGCGGAAGGCACAAGCCAGGAAGCTCATGGACCTTTCCCCTAAATGATTTTTCATTCCTTGTCTGTCTAAATTTGGATTCCAAATTAAATTAAAGACCCCTCCCAACAATAAGGTACCCTGTCTAGCACTAAAAACTAGTTTAAGAAGTTTCCCTAGAAATGTAATTTGTTGGGTGTTTGGAGAGTAGAGATTTACCAGGTTGAAAGTCTGGTTGTTAAGTTTACAAATCACAATAATAAATCTCGCCTCTGGATCTTTCCCTACATACAGCAGTTTGAAGGCTACATTATCCTTAAATTAGTATGGCTACCCCTCTGGATTTAGAGTGAAATTAAGCTTTAAACAGGGCGGGGTAATGTCAGAAAGAGTAAGGTTTACCTAGTCAATGCACCCAGTGTGTTTCCTGCAAGAAAACTACATTAGCAACGTTAGTGAGAAGACTACGCTTAGTCGGCAAATTCAGTCCTTAAACATTAGGGGACATGAGCTGGAGGCCTGTCATCTTGACTAGTAGTAAGAAAGTAAAGAAAAAAAGGGGGGGAGGGGGGAGTTTGCTAGTTATAGAAAAGCTTGTTCTAATTCAGCATGAGAGGTATTCAATTAAAGCATTTTTAAATAAACATTAGCAATTTGAAACTACTACTACACTTTTCCAGACGCATCATAAAATTTCCAGTTAGGGATACCTGCTGAGGACTTAATAAGTGGAGAATACATACATACATACAGGATCTGCATGAACAGGTTCTCTTTACAGAATGGAATTGTTTACACGTTAGATCCTTTTTGCCACCAGTGTTAATGTCACCAACAATGATTATGTGGTCTTGGCAAGAGGATAAAAAAAAAAAAATATATATATATATAGATAATTTAAAGAGAGATTAAATTATTGCTGTCTGGGAATGGGTATGACTCTTCAGAGTTTCAGGGGTTTTAAGTTGGTTATCATGTATAAGTTGGAGAGCATTAGAACACCATGGGTACATACAAACATCAAACTATGAAAACACATTAACTATTTAACAAGTTGGGATTCACAAGATGAATCGTATGTGGACAACTGAAGTGTCAATTGCCTATTAATTCAGTCAAAAAAAAAAAAAAAAGTGTATAGGCTTTGTCTGAAAAAAGGATGCATTCAATCTGGTTGCATCTGTTGATCTCCCTTTCTTTTTTGGAGTAGGTATATTCCTTTTGGAAAGTGGCCTTCATTCTGCAGCAGATGACCGAAGAGATTGAGGTTAGAAGTAGCATGTGTGGATGAGGAAGTAGCTTGCATGAAATCCATTTGATCTAGACGATCTAAACCTTGTTTGAGTTCAGATATTATGTAAGATTGTTCGTTTTGCCCTTCAAGGCCCATGGGCCAGATGGATTCCCTGCCCAATTTTATAAGACCTATACTCAGGAATTCCCCCCCTGCTCCTCAGGTTCTATGGCCTAGCTAGAAAAGAAGGGAGTTTTAGGAAAGTTCCTGGAAGCTACCATTGTCACAATTCCTAAACTAAACAAGGACCCTTCCTTGTGCTCCAATTACAGGCCAATTTCCTTGATCAACAGACGTCAAAATCTACTCCAAGCTCCTAGCCAACCGGGTCTGTAAACTTCTACCTAGTTTAATTAATCCGGACTAAGTTAGTTTTGTCTATAATTGTGAAGGGCCGGATAATACCAGGCGCCTCATTAATATTGCTTGTGAATCTACTATAATGAATAAGCCCTTTTCGGTCATCTCCTTGGGTACCGAGAAGGCCTTTGACCGCAACAGATTGCTTTCAAGGCCTTTGACCGCAACAGAGGCTTTCAAGTTTCCAACTGACACCTTTCATACTAGTCAAGCTCTATATTCCACACCGACAGCTAGGGTTAAGGGGTTAGGGTTCCACACCAATCCATTTCAGATTTTGAATGTCACCAGGCAGGGATGCCCATTATCCCCACTGTTAGCGCTAGCGGTGGAACCTTTGGCAGAACGTATACGTTCAGACAGGGACATTGAGGGGATCACTCTTTCTGGTACGAGGCATAAAATTGCATTCGCTGACGACATTACTATTATTCTCAGCAAACCCTACCCACTTTATACCTGCGCTTTTGGATGTCCTGAGAACCTTTGGGGGATCTCTCCTTCTACAAGCTCAACATATCTAAAACTGAAGTTTATTGGTGGGATTACATCCTAAATCTGAAGGATAGATTTAACTTTAAGTGGTCGACCAATCAGGTCACCCATCTAGGGGTCAGGATCTCTAATAGTGCAATGCAAATGATCAAATACAATTACCTTCCACTTCTAGCTGAGCTACGGCATATCAAACACAAGTGGGACTGTAAGTCTATCTCTTGGCTGGACCACATAACCTCTCTTAAAATGTCCTTTTTGCCAAAACTCACTTATTTCGATGCCTGTCTCTTAGAATCCCCATGCATCTTTTACTACAGTTTCAAAGCGAATTCACAAAATTTGGCAAGGAAAGACGATATGGATTTCACATAAAAAAACTCCAGCTCCCCATACCGTGGGGAGACCTGGCCTCCCCTGCCATTATTAAGTACTATGAAGGGGCTATGCTCACTTATATATCCCAATGGGGAGCACTTCAGGCCCACGACAGATGGAGAGAGCTCGAACAAGTCTCCCTACCCTCTAATGTCCTACTTAGAGACCTGATCTGGACCCCTCCCATAGTCGCAGAACCCTAGGTATTACCAATCTAGTAATTTCAGAATGTCTGTTTGGGACCGGCTTCATCACCATAGCCTGATAGCACCAAATCCTTCACCTATTACTTCGGTCGCAGGCCTTTTTAAGGGTCTCCCAGAGACCCACCCAGACATTTGGGCGTCAAGCAAGTCTCTGACTTCTGGTCCACTGCCCATCATGATGGTTTCCTTGAATTAGACCGACTAGACGCACATGCTGCTTGCCCTGCATTTCTCCGTTTTGAGCTTCTCAGAATCAAAAGCTTCCTCACAAGATGGGGATTTCGTCCCAACCTTTCCCATCCACTCACCCCATAGGAGTCCATCTGGAACAGGGGCCATAGACTAATCAGACCCCTATCACTACACTACAATTTAATTGATGGAACTATACCACCAGAACTAGCGAAACACCTACTTAGATTGAAGACCCTCCTTCACACCCACATTCTACCAAACATTTGGCAATGGGCCCTTACAGCGACTAAGAAAACTTTACATTGTATAACAATGTTTGAAACATATTACAAGGTTGTATGCCACTGGTACCTAGTTCCCACACGCCTGTCAAAAATGTTTCCAGGGACTTCCCCGGCATGCTGGAGGGACTGTGGCCTCCCCGGTTATATGATGCATATATGGTGGGAATGCCCAAAAATTAAGGCCCTGTGGAACCTGTGCTTCAGGACCCTTTCTGCCCTTGGGATTAGATTACCTAGAGACCCAGCCATAGCTCTTCTCCATCTAAATCTACACACCCTTTCAAAACACCATAATCTGATATGTATCTTTTCTCCTCCGTCAAAACCAGTATTGCCAGGTCTTGGAAAAAAGCACTACCTCCAAAATGGACGGAGATTACAAGCACCATGGCATATATCTACACTATGGAAAAAGATATCTATCATTCTCTAAATAAATCAAATCTCTGAACTGGCCTGGAGTGATTGGAAAGAGACATGATACATTATGGCAACCGTCGGTTACGGCATAAGTTGCAATTCCTGTTATATAGCCAAGTAACCAACGGTTTCTGCCCTAATGCCCCTTCTGTATGGAATACAGGGTGTCAACTACAATTTCCCTCCCTCATCTCATGTTCTTTTACTTCCTTCCCCCCCTACTCCCTCCCCTTGGATGACTGACCTGAATGTAATGTATTGATTACACATATGTTTTCATAGTCTGAGAAGTTCTCTGTTAAGTCTCCTTTCCTTAATGGCGGAAGGACCTATATTTTCCACATTAATGTCATGTCAATATGTGTAATCAGACGAACCTGTCAGAATTTCTTTTTTTCTTTTTATCTTTCAGTTTGTGACTTTTTGTTTAGGAGCCCTGTGAGGCTCCATTTATTATTGGTTACTTTTAAAATTTAAATAAAAACATTTTAAAATAAGATTTTCCATTTTGCTGTAAGAAGAGCTTTACTGGAAAGCCCCATCTATATTTGATATTGTGATGACAGAGGCATTGGCTAATAGGTAAGAAAAATCTGCGTTTCGCCAGGGTATGAGAGGATAGATCCGGAAATATTTGGACGGTATGATAAGGCTCAGGGAGCTCTTTATTTTGAAATGCCGCTTTGAGAGCTTTCTCTTTGAAGGTGAAATAAATGTAGATGGATGATAACATCTCTAGGTTGTTCAGATGTCAAGTTTCTGGGTCTAAGTGCTCTTTGAGCTTTATCGATTAGTAATTCTTGATCTGGAATTGTACCAAGCAGAACTTTAAAGAGTCCCTGGAGATATTCAGATAGAGCAGCTGTTACTTCTTCGTTGATGCCTTGAATTCAGATATTATTGCCTTGAGATCTGTCTTAGAGAACTGCAAACTTAGTTTCAAGATCAGATCATTTTGGCTACGTTTTGAGAATATGATAATAGGTTACTGTGGTCAATTGCAAGATCTTAGTTTTTCTTTCCAGTGTGTCTGTCCTTTCCCCCAAAGAAGCAATATCTCTTCTAAGATGTGCTACAGAGGTCTTTATTTCTTGTTTTAAAGAAGTATAGTGAGAATCCATCTTAGTAGACCAGGAATTAATCAATTTGATGATTGAGATATCATGTGGGTTCTGCGTACAGAAGCAAATAATCTTGTTTCATCATCAGAAAGTTCTCTATCGGATTGTAGCTTGCCATTAGAGTGGTCCACTTCGGTTCTTTTGGGACCCTCAGGGTGTTTAGATTTTTTCTTGTTAGAATGCGCTATATTAAAGAGCTGTTTCCCCAAGCGTATACTGTAGGGACAGTACTGCAATCAATCTCCCTAGAGGGATATACGCTGAAGGTAAAGTTCTGTACTTTAGTATATTATTGGGAGTTCAGGTCTTGGTATTTGGAAGCTTCGTTGTAGAAGGGGCGATTGGGGTACTCTACCACATCCCTCTTGAGGGTACGTAACTCTACTCCATTGGACACAATCCTAGTCTGAGATTTATAGATGAAGTGTGTTAGTTGTTGATGTTTCACAGGCACTTTAAGGAAAGTGTGCAGATTCCCTCACTCTACCTCAGGGACGTATCCACTAGGGACAGTAAAAGGAGAAGGGATAATTGAATTGTACCCACTAGGGGCAAGAAAAACGGAATGGGGGAGGTATGTGTGAGTAGGATAGCTCTAGGACTCCTTCACATTTAGAACTCATGGTTCAATTTATAAATCCAGAATAATTCTCTTGTTTACAATTTTATATTTATCCCCACCCCTTGGTGGGACCTTAACCAAATCTATTATTTTAATCTTAAACTTCAGTTTATTCATAAAGTGTAACTATTATTTGTCAGAAAAAAATAAAAATCTATCTACTACTCATTTGAAATTCAAACCAAGTGCTTTTGCATTAGTCTTGTCTTTATTATGCATTTATTGGTTGTGTTATTCTACGGTGTATAGTGGTCCTTTAAAAGCCCGGTCATGAAGGCAAAATCCTGTTTGAAAGTCCATTTATGAAGACGAATTAGGAACAAGCATTTCCAGAAAGTGATAGCTACACAACGCCATTTCTAGATTTTGTATTCCTAATTTCCATTGTATCACTTTTCTTGAAGATCTCCCTAACTGTATGGGATATCGCTTATTAAATACATTTACATATGTAAATTTGTGTCCTGTCTACTGCAGATTGATTATACTTTAGTGATGAATAGAGCTTTGATGAATTCTAGACCATGTATATGAGAACTCTAAAATATTGTCTGTAGCCATTTTAGGGTGTCTTGCGCATATGCAACATAATATAATTATTTCAAACTGTTTTGGAATACTTGTAAAAGTGTCAAATTATACAAGTGTAAAATGTTCTCGAAAACCTGTTGAAAAGGATTGAGAAAATGGATTGTAAATCACCAAGAACTTTTTAGCTCTATGTTAAAAATAGGGCTTTTTTTGGCAAGCTGAAAATACATTTGTGAGTCCAAGAAAAAACATGATTTAGATCTTCTTGAAGCAACAGACTTTTTTTGTCCAAAAACCAGATAAATTGAAATCAACACCATAATTTGAAATGATTCAATGAAATTCAAATTTGATCTTTATGTCACTTTAAAAATAGATTTTTTTTTTTGATTTTTTTTTAAATGGAAAGCAGAAAACAGTGATAAAAGGTCTTACTTACATTCTCATACAAAGCTTGAAGAGTTTCTAGGTCCACCACTGAGTAATCCATTTTTAGGACAGCTATAAATACATAAAAAGTATTAGAATATCATTTTGCAGAAGTCTTAATTACACAAAAGGAAATTATTTTTTTACATTATCATTCAACGAAGCAGTGTAGACACTAACCAACCTGCCTACTTATGTAAATTATAAAACAGGCAAAAAATAAAATTGTTTTCTTAAAAATATTTTTAAACATTTATTTATTTATCTAAAATTTATTCTAAAACCAATTACACTATTATTAAAGAGTTTGTCTTAACCGATGCATTTAAAGGCACAGTGTACTGTAAAATTTCTCGTTAATGTGTATACAATGATTAGTTATATCAGTTTCAGAGTTTTAATTGTTTGGGATATTGCTCCTTTATGTATATGAAGTAGCCATCTGTTAATTGAAACCACAATCCAATGATATTTGGCTGAGTTTGCAGGGAGAGCAGACCTCATCAGCTTCTCTCTATATTTACACAAAATTGTCCTATACACAAGACCAAAACACAGAGAGAGCAATGGGAAATGTCCAACCCTCCATTCCACAAGCACGTCCACTGGACATATGGTAAATCTATCCCTAAGGGGACGATTTAACTATGTCTGTCCGACATGATACGCTGTAGGGCATCATGTCCGACAGACATCGCTGAATGCGGACAGCATACGCTGTTCGCATTCAGCATCGCACAAGCAGTTCTTGTGAACTGCTTGTGCAATGCCGCCCGCTGCAGATTCATGGCCAATCGGCCGCTAGCAGCGGGGGTGTCAATCAACCCGATCGTATAGGATCGGGTTGATTGCTGTATGCCGCTCAGAGGCGGTGGATACAGTTAAGGAGCAGCGGTCTTAAGACTGCTTCTTAACTGCGGTTTCCGGTGAGCCTGAATGCTTGCGCGAAACAGGGCGAGATGGCCCATTCGGGCCATAATAAAGCGGCCCATGTGTTTATTATACACAAAAGCTGGCATTAATAATCAAATTGTAGGAGCCTCTATGTATTGATTATGGGGTGCCAACGCACCTAAGCCAGATAAGCTCCCCCAAATCAAAATTTCAGACAAAAAATAAAATTTAGGCTAATCAACCTTTGATAGATTAGGTTATAAGCAACTGATCACAAAAATTACAAAAGATCTAAAAAACGCAAATTAATTGATAATTACAGTATATTGTGGTAGCCCCTATATATTCAATATGTGGTGCCAGCTCCCCAATAACAAAAATACCACACATGTATAGCTTTTATATAACCATTATTTAAAGGACAACTAAATACAGATGAAATGAATAGTTAACAAGTGCATAATAAAACGACAATGCAATACTACATTTTAAATAGATTCCTTTTGACAAATTTATTTTTTCCCCATTTGTCGGCCCCCTGTATCATGTGACAGCAAAAAAGTATCCTTTTTTTGAAGGAGCAGCCACCAATTAGCAGCACTGCTGCTCCTGAGCCTACCTAGCTATGATTTTCAACAAAGGATAAGAAAAGAAAAAGCTAATTCAATAATAGAAGTATATTGCAAACTTGTTTAAAAAAGGACCACCAAATGCAGTAGAAATACATAATTAACAAGCGCATAATAAAGAGACAATTTTTTAACACCTACTCTGAATTTTAAATAAGCATTAGATTTTTTTCTGGCAAATTTATTTTTTCTCCTATTTTCCGGCCCCTTTATCATGTGACAGACATCAGCCAATTACAGACTAGTATAAGTATACTCTTAACTTGCGCACATGCTCAATAGGATCTTATAACCCAAAAAATGTGAATATAAAAAAAACCCACTGTACTAAATTTGATAATGGAAGTAAATTGGAAAGTGTGACTGCTCTTTGTGAATCAAGTTTATTTTGACTTGAGTGTCCCATTAAAATTGTATGCTCTATCGGAATCATGAAATAAATATTTTGGGTTTCATGTCCCTTTAATATGGAGATGCAAATAGAAGATAGAAGCGCCTAATGATGTTAAGGCCTATTTTGCTGTTCTCAGACTAACACCTCCAATTAGACTAAATATGCAAATACAAAAAGATTAGAGAAAAGCGCTAACTGAAAACTGCAAATAGGGATCATAAAGGATATGTAAAAAATGTGTAAAAAAAAAAATAACAATTTAATAAAAACAGAAAAATATCATAAGGTGGTAAAAGTATACATATTGTATCATAAAATAATAAAAATTATTTTACCTATTAAGACGTCTCCCAAGCAGAAATATCCAGCTTATATCTAATAGATATGTATTCAAAATGATGACTTAAAAGTGCTACTCTAATATCTGCTATTGCAATACAAAGAAATAATGAAACAATCACTGTTGCCAATAAAAACCATAAACAATGTAACAATAATATTCACTGGTATATGTGTGGGAGACCAAAGTAGCAACCTGGGTATCGGAGTGATGAAAAGTATATACCGCTATGTTACAAATACAGTCAAAAAATGTCTCGTGGTGGTGTTGGAGAGAGATCACTCTATCTCCAAACAGACATAGGTTTGTTACCTTATGAGATGCTGTCCTGGCATCCGTGCCGTGTGTGTCCCGCCAGTGTAAAATGTTCTCCCCTTAACGGAGTGGGACTTTGTACCTGTAGGGATATTACCTGATATCTTCAATGCTTTTAGCGTATGTCTCTATGAGACAGTGATGTCGATGGATGCTAAGTTGGCGTCTCCTCTCCTCCGTTTGCCTGAGGTCGTTTGAGACACGTGATTTCCTTATGTGACGTCAGAGGTCAGAGATGGAATCCTTAGGAGAATAACAGCTGATCCACTAGAAAAATATTGCTAGTAGCGATTTCACACAGATATCCTGTGTTGGGGTGATCATTCTGGCTGTTTGCGATTACCTCTAAATATCTTTTGTTGTTACAAAGTGATGAGAAAAGTGCGGTACCTTGTATTAAAAAACAGCAAAGGCTTCTCTTGCTTTTCAGCTTGTTCCGTCTGTGTCCTGTTTCGGTCCGTGCACTAGACCCAGAGACACAGATAAGAATTGTCTTTTACCGGAGTGTTGTTTAGAAGTCCTGTGGAGAAAGTCTTTCTGGGGGGCTCAAAGCTTTTAGAGTGAATACAGTCCTCTGATACCCAGGTTGCTACTTTGGTCTCCCACACATATACCAGTGAATATTATTGTTACATTGTTTATGGTTTTATTGGCAACAGTGATTGTTTCATTATTTCTTTGTATTGCAATAGCAGATATTAGAGTAGCACTTTTAAGTCATCATTTTGAATACATATCTATTAGATATAAGCTGGATATTTCTGCTTGGGAGACGTCCCAATAGGTAAAATAATTTGTATTACTTTATGATACAATATGTATACTTTTACCACCTTATGATATTTATCCTTTTTAATAAATTGTTATATTTTTTACACATTTTTTACATATCCTTTATGATCCCTATTTGCAGCTTTCAGTTAGCGCTTTTCTCTAATATTTTTGCCTTTAATATGGAGAGCCTGTTAAATGTGAACTGTGCATGGAAGGTAAACTGATTATACACAGTTCAGTTTATCAATCATATATGATTTTCACTAAAAAACACCACAGAAATTTATTAAATCCTACAATTACATATTCAGATACATAGTTTATTGTACTGAACTTTCTCACACAACATTACACCAAAAAGTATGCAGGAAATTGTAATGCTCACCATGCTGAATATCTTTCATGTCTAAGTGAAGACTGGACATTAATATTCTGACTGCTCGGGATCTTTTATTGCGCAACAACTTGACAACCTGTCATTGAAAAAAAATTGTATCATCATTACTAATAAGTACACACTGAAACGATATAATATTATATAAAAAGTGTCTTGCTAGTTTTGTAATTTGAAGAAAATAGATTTTTTTTTAATCAGCTTCAGGAACTGATATTTGTCAACAGACATGAAAATAGTAAATAATGGAAATATTCAAGAGGACAAGGCATTTACTTACTTAAAGGGACAGAAATGTCAATTTTAATGTGCATGAATGCATTTACATTTTTAATAGAAACATTTTTGCAGCAGTATTCATGCTCAGAAAGCTGATAGTACTGTGTATCGTTTCTCTCATACAAACCACTACTGACTTTCTGAGGAGGTTTGCACATGACCATAGGGTGGTGCGGCAGAAGAATGTGGGTAGTAAATCAGCAGTGTCCACTGTGTGCTTGCTGCAAAGACAGGAGGACAGGTTCCCTAGCTGTAAACTGTCAGTTTAATCCTAAATAGGATACTATATATCTTATTTGTGAAGTTATTTAAACTTGTGGAAATTACCCAAGGTAGCAAGAGATACCAACAAGAACTAAGCAAAATTGATCATAGAAATCAATTGAAAAGATGTTTAAAAAAAATGTCATGCTCTATCCAATCTTTTTTTTTACTTTACTGTCCCTTTAAAACAGAAAGGCAACAATAATATAATTATTTTGTTATGGTTCAGTTGTTGCCTTACTTTATCTACAGTAGTATAGTAGGTAAGTCACATGACGACTTAAAGGGACATGAAACCCATGTTTTTTTCATGATATAGAAAGAGCATGCAATTTTAAACAACTTTCTAATTTACTAATATCTAATTTGTTTTATTCTCTTGATATTCTTTGCTGAAACTCATATCTAGATAGGCTCAGTAGCTGCTGATTGGTTGCTGCACTTAGAAGCCTCATGTGATTGGCTCATCCATGTGCATTGCTTTTTCTTCAACTAAGGATATCTAAGAAATGAAGCAAAATAATATAAGTAAATTGGATTGTTTAAATTTGCATTCTCTTTCTTAATCATGAAAGAAAATGTTTGGGTTTAGTGTCCCTTTAATATAAAATGTATTAACAGAATATAATACTGAATACTAGAATGAAGTTATTTGGTACCAGTATAGCATTATTTATAAGTTTGCAATATAAACGTATCCAACATATCTGTGTCTTTAATTCCAGATTGGTACTTTGTGCAGACCCTTTGCAGGGGGAAATAACTGATTGGTAGATTCACACTGTAAAAACGCTAGAGAAGAGTTCAGGCATGTGCACAGTGCACATGCACCAATCAGAGTTGGTGTAAGTGCAAAGAAAGTGCCGACCTGGGTTTACAATAAAGGCACATTAAGGTAAAATGTTAAGTTTTATATTGTAGACTAGTGCATCATCTCAATCTGGGGCTCAATGCCCTTTTTTATATTCCTTTTTATGTCCAACTCAGAGGTGGTGTAGTAGAGAGTAAGAAGTTGCAGTCAGATGACCACTGCTCCTTACATTATGGAAAGCAGCCCGCAAGACCTCCATAGCAGCATTTGCTCCTTAGTACAGAGAGCCCTTAGTCTCTTGATGTTGTTACAATGTATTGCATTTGTTCTTGATTCAAATTCCTGCTTTTAAATTGGATATTTCATAGAAATGTACTATACTGTGAACACTGATTAGTTAAAAGGCTTTAATAAGCAGATAACAAGGGGTGTATGGTCGTGTGCCCACTATTCCTAGGTATTGAATACTTTGGTTTGTGTTTATACAGAAACAAGTAAATGGGACTTCATAAATACCAACTGGAAATGTATTACACAGTGATTTTACTAATGCGCAACCCTAAAGGAAACGTGTGGACTAAAAACTTTTGCAACTGAAAATAATTTGTGTTGTAGTGCTGAAAGGAAATAATAAATATTGCAATGATTTATTTAAGTTAAACAAATTGTTACATTCATGTGTGTAGTTTTCAACTAAACTACTCACTTGTTTAGCTTTAGTCTTGGTTATTGTATCAGAAATTGGCTTTTTTCTTTCCTTTACTGCAGTTTTAGAGAACAGATTTTCCAGCTCATGAAAGTCTATTTCTGGCTCTTTAATGGATTCCCAAACAAGAGGAACATTAGAATCTCTAGGGATAAATAAAAAAACAAACACATTTTATCTAGAAATAGTACAATAGACCTACAGTTCACAAGTGATTCCTACTTGCATTTCTGAAAATCCGAGATACTCCGATATACTCTTTCAATCTTACAAAATAAATAATTTTAATAATTAAATACAAATAATCTTAGATAAGTTTTGGAATAAAGTTTTAATTGGCAATGCATAAAAAATATAACTTTTGTAATATTGTAAAATCATGAATAAGATCAACAGAGCAATTTATTCATACAAAAAAATAATAATTCTGTAACAGTTTGGAATAGGGCTTCATATCTTTTTTGGAATAGGAAGAATCTCCCAGAATTCCTTATGCTACTTTGCATTATAAATGACACGCTTTTAATATTGGCTTCAATTCACATTAAGCTAAACTATGGCCTACTTTTTATTTTGATACATTCAAAATATGTCACAATGAAAAAAAGAATCACATCTATCATCATTCAAATTAACAGCAAACTAAGATATGTTAGAAAAATTCTTAAAAAATGCTTCATCACACAATACAGATATACAGTACTAGGTCTAAATAAATTATATTTCAATAAAGCCCCACAAAATACCCTAAACAAGCTACCTGACCACTGTCATAAAAAGCGCAGAACATTCTTACAATCTCAGACCAAGAATGTGTATGATTTATTTTAATCAATGGGGCCAAGATTTGTCTTTAAATAGATCTAATTGATTTATTTAGATTTCCCAGTTATCAACAAATGTGTGCTCTTGACACACTATCAACAAGAGCATCACATTGTTCCTTAATTAACTGTTGTAATAAATTGCTCTTCATCTCTTTTATAGAAGGAATTTTAGATGTTCACCCTTTCAGAGGATACATCTTGAAATATTACCATGACAAGAAACAATTTAATTTCCCTGTCTAGTTGTGCCCAATCTAAAAATAATATCTGCCTAATATCTAGAGTAAATAGGATAGCCAGTACAGGGATCACATTTGTTTGATTTTAGGACAATTCCAAAAGTAAAGTATTAAAGGGACGGTCTACAATAGAATTGTTATTGTTTTAAAAGATAGATAATCCCTTTATTACCCATTCCCCAGTTTTGCATAACCACCACAGTTATATTAATATACTTTTTACCTGTGGGATTACCTTGTATCTAAGCATCTTCTGACAGCCCCCTGGTCACATGACTTATCTATTGACTTGCATTTAGTGCGGTGTTGTGCTAACTCTTAAATAACTCCCCGGGAGTGAACACAATGTTAACTATATGGCTCACATGAGCTAGCAGTCTCCTGTTGTGAAAAGCAAATAAAAATGCATGTGTTGATTGGCTGATGATATTTGGTTGAACTAAGTTTTACTTTATATCTGTTACATTATATTTGCACTTGTTTAAAGGGATAGTAAACCCAAAAACTTTTTAAATCTTTATTAAAACTTCATTATGTATGTGACATATTTCAAATAAGTACCTGTTAAATTTTTTCACTCGTTTTCTAGTTATTCTACATCAAATATCTTTATATTGCCAAGCCCATTTTTATCACATTATGTGGACTCTATAATGATGTTCTACCTAGGTAGAAACATCATGGCGGTCCGCATGCGCATATAATTATTTTAATAGTAACGCATGCGCATTTTGGCCCCTCAGTCCTAGCATGACCGTCACTATTCTGGCACAGGAAGCAGGGCGGACTTCATGATAGTGACATCAACGTTGGTGGGAGTGGCGCACCAGAGCGCTGAAGATTCACGGAACACAAGCACATTGGGGAATCATCTGTGTTACTTTACTAGAGGTAAGTATAATAAGTACCCCTAGGCTAACGAGCAAGTTGATTTGATCTTAGTAAAAGGACGTTACCCTTAGACTATCATTTTTTTAACCCCTAGAAAAACGAGCATGTTTTTTTCTTATAAGGCAGTGACTTATAAGAGTGACTAACCAGCAATTATTTTTAACCCCTAGACTAACGAGCAAGTTGTTTTGTTCTTACAACACTCAGATTAATCGCAGGAGCTGCAAAGATTAAAAGCAATAGCAAATTCAGATGCGACTAAAGTTAATTATTAACATCTGAATTTGCTATTCCTTTTAATCTTTGCAGCTCCTGCGATTAATCTGAGTGTTGTAAGAACAAAACAACTTGCTCGTTAGTCTAGGGGTTAAAAATAATTGCTGGTTAGTCACTCTTATAAGTCACTGCCTTATAAGAAAAAAACATGTTCGTTTTTCTAGGGGTTAAAAAAATGATAGTCTAAGGGTAACGTCCTTTTACTAAGATCAAATCAACTTGCTCATTAGCCTAGGGGTACTTATTATACTTACCTCTAGTAAAGTAACACAGATGATTCCCCAATGTGCTTGTGTTCCGTGAATCTTCAGCTCTCTGGTGCGCCACTCCCACCAACGTTGATGTCACTATCATGAAGTCCGCCCTGCTTCCTGTGCCAGAATAGTGACGGTCATGCTAGGACTGAGGGGCCAAAATGCGCATGCGTTACTATTAAAGATCTTAGATGAAGAATAATTAGAAAACGAGTGAAAAAAATTTAACAGGTACTTATTTGAAATATGTCACATAAATAATGAAGTTTTAATAAAGATTTAAAAAGTTTTTGGGTTTACTATCCCTTTAATGTTATGACTGAAGTGACTCCTAAAGGACTTAACATTCTTGGAACTTTTATGCAAAAGGAGATCACTTGTTTTCAAGAAGTACCAATTATAGGAGATAAATATATAGGTATCATTTATCTCCCCTTGCACAGTTGTGTGAGGAGAGAGAAACTTGTGGGACATTCTTTCCATACTGGACTCTGACATACTATGTAAAGGGGAATAGATACACCTAAATATGTCTCACATTATCCGATATCTCTGTTTTGATACCTTAAAAAAATGCATGTGACAAGAGGGTATCTGTAGTGGCTTAGAAACAGGCAGAAATTTAGAGGTTTAAATGTTATAAAAGTATATTAATATAACAATGTTGGTTGTGCAAAGCTGGGGAATGTATAGTAAGTGCATTATTTTATATATTTTAACACAATAACAATTTTAATGTAGACTGTCCCTTTAAGTTAGGCTTTTCCTCTTGGCATTTAACACAATTATCCCTATAGGAGAGCAACCAATTTGAGATTATTTTGAGTGTAAAGCAATTGCTATGTAAAAGGAGTATCTGAGCTTTGTAGACTCTAGTGTACAAATTGTAATCACCTTTAAAACCTTTCATTAAAAAAAAAATTAAAAAAAAAATAATGTATATGAATACAGAGCAATTTAGCTCTTGTTCCCATTTCTTCCCCACTAAAGATAGATCAGAGCATATTTTTCAGAGAGGCTATTCAATTTTCATACAAAAAGGACTTTTAACCTAGAACTGATGATTTTATTCAAATTCAAAATACAGACACAGGGCATTTGGTTGCTGCAAATTCAACCCCACGTTATCTGCATAACATTTATTAAAGATGCAACGATAATTTTTCAAACCTGCAAAATGATCAGTTTGCTATGGTTTTATATTGTGAAAATGCCTGTTAGTTCAGCAATGTCATTCTGTAATATAAATTAAACATGATGTTCTAATGTTTTTTTTTAAAAAAAATGTATTTTCAGATTAGGCTCTTTTTGAAACATAGATTGTGAAAGAAGTTATAAGATTTTGTCACTGTCACCTGCACTATATGAAAGAATGGAAAACTGCTTTTTTTTTCTCTCTTGTTTTTTTTTTTAGCAAGAACAGAGTATGGCAGTAAAACCTCACTGACCTTATGTCTAACATTCTTGTGCTCTTTCTTGTTTGTGCTGCACGAAGTATCCCACACCACTGAACTGAGTGATGGGATAAGGTGAATAGGGCGGGGCCAGGTTTATCAGAATAGCAAATTTATCAGACTAGCAAACGGAAGTGACGTTCCGTCAGCTGATAATTTCGCTCTTCTGATAGAACACAGGTGTCCTGTCAAAAACTCCAAGTCATTAAAGTAACGAATCTGTGTGAGTTATCGTTTTTAATTTTGAAGCAAGATTCGGTGAACACTTTTAAACAACAAACCGTGACAAACATTACTAATATTAAACTGCAAGAAACGGCTTCAGCATATGTCATGATCCACTCAGGACATAAAGGGAAAATTTCCCAATTAGTAAAATGTCCGCTACTGCATGAACCCGGTAATGACGTCAGTTTCCGGTAACGTGCCTGTCACTAGTATGGTGTATTCAAGGTGATCAACTTCTGCTACAGTTGAATAAGTGTCGCTTGTTTAGAGTCAGGTGAGTGTTAGTGATTTATTAATCAGGGATGTGCATGCGTTAGTAATGCACGATATTTAGACAACAAATATACTGCATTGTATAATTATATTTATTGGTAATCATATTTTTATAGTCACTAAACTCATTGGTACCTAAATTGTTTAAATGTAGGATTTTTTTTATATATATATTTTGGTAGGGAACCCTTGTATGGCATACTAGTAATTTTACTGTGACCCAGTTGTGTTTTTGGCCATGTACAGTGATGGCAATGTTGGCTTGTGTGCCGTATTTCACAATTAAATACTGTATTATATTTACAAAGGGTTTTTCATGGTTGTGCCACAGAATTTCAATGCGGATATACATTGTCTAGACCCTGCTCTATTTCTTGGTAGCCTTTAGGTATTTCCAAAGTGTTAAAGTGACCTAAAACCCCAACTTTTTCTTTTTTTATGATTCAGATAGAGCATATCATTTTAAACAACTTTCCAATTTACTAATATTATCAAATTTTCTTTCTTTTCTTGTTATCCTTTGCTAAAATAGCATTAAAATAAGCTCAGGAGTGTGCCCGTGTCTGTAGCACTATATGATGGCAGCAGTTTTGCAACAATGTTACACATTAGCAAGAGCACTAGATGGCAGCTCTATTTCCTGTCATGTAGCGCTCCAGGCATGTGCACACTGCCTATCACTTCAACAAAGAATAACATGAGAACAAAGCCAGTTTTATAATAGAATTAAATTGGAAACTTTTTTTTTATTATTATTGTATTGTCTATCGGAATACTGTAATGAAATAAACATTTGGGTCGCATGTCCCTTAAATCACCCCTTTCAAATGTAATTTAAAGGGACAGTCTACACCAGAATTGTTATTGTTTTAAAATATGGATAATCCCTTTATTACCCATTCCCCAGTTTTGCATAACCAACACAGTTATATTATTATACTTTTAACCTTTGTGATTATCTTGTATCTAAGCCTCAGCAAACTGCCCCTTTATTTCAGTTCTTTTGACAGACTTGCAGTTTAGCCAATCAGTGCCTGTTCCCAGATAACTTCACTTGCATGAGCACAGTGTTATCTATAGGAAACAAATGAACTAACACCCTCTAGTGGTGAAAAACTGTTAAAATGCATTCTGAAAAGAGGTGGCCTTCAAGGTCTAAGAAATTAGCATATGAACCTCCTAGGTTAAGCTTTCAACTAAGAATACCAAGAGAACAAAGCAAAATTGGTGATAAAAGTAAATTGGAAAATTGTTTAAATTTACATGCCCTATCTGAATCATGAAAGTTTATTTTGGACTAGACTGTCCCTTTAATTATTGGCATACACTGGCTGTTCCCTTCTGTATATTGTACAGTTGTTATAGCCTGACAAAATGCTGTATTGATTGATGATGGAATACAATGTCAAGCTTGGCATGGGTGTTATATTTTCCAGATTCTCATAAATCTTATTTGAAAGGGTTAATAAACACTGGAACATTGATTTTAACAAAGCTATACACAAGCTAGATCCATCTATGTTACATACAGGTGTCATTAGCCTCTCATAGACCTTGGTGTGGGTATTTTAAATGTAGTCCGTTTTATTGTATTTTACATTGAAAAGAACTAATTATCCAAATAGCGGAATATATAAAATGCCTTCACGTTCAAACACTGCTGGGGGGGGCACAAAACTAAACATTTAAAACTTAAATAAAGTGTTTTGTACAGTTTTTAATGTTATTCTAGTAAAATAAAAAATGTGAGACTTCTGTGTGCTTTAAATATTTTCTGAAAGTGTTAACACACTGCTTGCCATATAAATGGTGTCTAAGGAAGTTGTAATTATGGATAATGCTATCCTAAACACAAAGTAATTTAAACCCCAAAGCAGGGCTTGACAAAACCAGGAACCAATTCTAACTTTTGGATTTATTCTCTATATATCTATATACAAATACCACTGTTTGTCTCCTAAATATTCTTACTGGCTCCTAATTTTTAAACAGATTTGTCGAGCACTGCCCCAAAGTATTACATACACAGAGCACCTGTATATGTTTTTGGTATTATAAACCATATTCAAATTATCTGCAGTTTTTTTTTTAAATGCTAGTGAAATTAAGGTGTTTTAAAGAAACGATTGTATCGATGCCTAAGTATATATTACTTGTGTATTTGCAGTGGTACAAATGACTGCCCCCACAGCAAAGGAAAGAAAAGCATGCTGGGATGCGCGAGACCTTTATTGGCAATGCATGGACTCAAATAATGAAGATATTTCCAAATGTGAAAAACTCAGGCATTGTTTTGAAAGCAACTGTCCACAGCAATGGGTATGGTAAAAAAATAAATCCAAAAATGTCACATGTTATGCTTCTAGTAAAAGTTATCACTGGGGTTTTTTCAGCAGCATATATACATAGAAATATTTATATTTAAAATTGATATGTATCAATAAACATTTCAGTTCCAACCTTTTTTATCCCTTTACACAGGAACATGTAGATTCATGGCACAATATAAGTTCTGGTAAAAAAGCAGACATCCCAGGATTCAGCTCTGTGCCCCCCCCCCCCCCCCAAAAAAAATAAATAAATAAAACTTTTGAAACTTCTGGTAAAATAATAAGCCTTGAGTATGGTAGTTTGGTCATTTTGTTTGTAGTTGAACTTGCATGCAGCTTATTGGGGCCCTCAGAGTTACTTTTCAAATTTCCATTAAAATAGTTAATACCTCAAAATTTCTACAATTAGTTTGTGTGTGTAAGAACTCAAATGGAGATGAAACCCAAACTTAAAGGAATAGTGAACCCAAATTTTTTTTCTTTCATGAGCCACCAATCAGCAAGCGCTACCCAGGTGCTGAACCAAAGATGGGCCGGCTCGTAACCTTTACATTGCTGCTTTTTAAATAAAGATACCAAGAGAATGAAGAAAATTTGATAATAGAAGTAAATTAGAAAGTCGCTTAAAATTGCATGCTCTTTATGAATTATGAAAGAAAAAAAATGTGGGTTTAGTGTCCCTTTAAAGGGACAGTAAAGTCAAAATTAAACTTTTATGATTCAGATGGATCATGAGATTTTAAACAACTTTCCAATTTACTTCTGTTATCAAATTTGCTTTGTTCTCTTGGAAGAGTAAAACTAGGTAGGCTCATCAGAGCTCAGGAGTGTGCATGTGTCTTTTAGTACTCTATGGAAGCAGTGTTGCAACATTATTTGTAACTTTGTTATACAATGTTGCAAAACACTGCTGCCATAGAATACTTTACTAAAGAGACATGCACACTCCTGAGCTCTTATGAGCCTACCTAGTTTTACTCTTCAATAAAAGATACCAAGAGAACGAATAAACAGAAATAAATTGGAAAGTTATTTAAAATTGCATGCTCTATCTGAATCATGAAAGTTTAATTTTGACTTTACTGTTTCTTTAATGGTATGCTCTTAGAACTCCCCCTTGTGCAAACTATTGTATTGATTTGTCATAAGACTAGGATTGGAATTTAACACGTGTGACCTTATTTGTGTTATTTTTTTTAATACAGGTTAAACACTTTGAGAAAAGAAGAGATTATCTAAAATTCAAAGAAAAACTTGAATCGGGGGAATATCAGCCTTCAAAAAACACAGAACAATCATAAGTGTAATATTTCCTATGTATGACAGGTCATTTATATCTTTAAGAAGCAGAAATTATGTTACTGAAGTTATCAATGAATACAGATCCCTTAATGAAAATGTATTGTCTGCACATTTTCAATGTCTGAAAATTCTTGCTCTTTAAAAGAGGGGAAACAAAGCTGAAATAATCATTACTGCAAATAGGACAATAACATTTTTATTTGGTTCTTGAGATAATGCTTTTGGCACATGCGGGAACGGAGTATGCTGCGTTATACCAGATTCACAAAAAACTCGCTGATACAATGATTTGATTGAATCTGCTGCTTGTCAAACCTGCAATATATTTTTTTTTTTTTGTATATATTTAAAAAGACATTAAACACCTTTTGGTTTTGTGAAAAACGTGTGCTTTGTCCTACACTGACTAAAGGGGCTAAGAGTAAAGTATAAGAAAATAGTCCAGCACACACCTGAAGCTGGGTGCAAAGCTGTAGCAAGATACCACACAACCCCACAAAGATATCCAAGTATTTCAAAGGAACAGCAGCACTCCAAAATGGTAAAGCTTTATCACAGGCATTTTTTTCCTTTCGTCATTCGTTTAACAAATAGCACATGTCTACTGCATAAGTGGCTTTATGACTCTTAATGCAGCCTCTTGTTTGTTGTGCTGGCCATTTCAAGGAGAGATAACTTTACATTGTGTAATCATTCAGGCACCCCAATTAGAAATCTGGGCTTAAATAAAGTTTGTTGCACGTGTTGTATGCCTTGTACACTAAACATAAGCATTTGATGTCCCTGAAAAATGACTATAATGTGTTTAAAAAAAGAGATATATATATATATATATATATATATATATATATCACAGTTGTACACCGTCAGTTTTTTTATACAGGATGTATACATGTAAACATTAATTAAAGGGTATTTTTCTTGAAAATAGGATTTTGTGGTTTTCTTTTCAAATCAACAAGTTAGTAAACCATTTCAAGTTGGTGCTCATGTGAGTAAAAGATTGGCTAAAGCATTGGAAGATACTGAAATATGTCTGTGGCTACTGTTAACAGTAGTTTAGAATTAGAGATTAACCCGTTCCTTGTGACACAGATTGCACTACTCCAGCATTCTCTTACAATATGGACTCAAAGTTTTACTTAAAAACAGGTTGAAAAATGTCGCCCTTCCTAATATTAGTAGTGTATCCATTTTTATTTTCATTGTATAGCCTGAGGAAACAGCCTCTGAGGGGCTGAGAAACACGTTGCTTTGTTTTTAAAATAAAATGTTTTTATGATACACTTGCTTCTTTCTGGGACTTTTTTATCGTCTGGTTCTGAGAGGATCCTGTCTACACCTGAGCATAATCTACTGGGCGACTGAGAGGTCCCAGCTTGCCTTTACTGCACCTTGAGGATCGATACATTTTGTAAGTGCAACCATTAATTGTGGTCTTTTGCCTATCCCTACTGTACTAGGCTATGGTAGTTGTGTTCTATCACTCACAGGAACAAATGCCTTACCTGTGGAGTATCTGGTCGGGTGCTTGAATTCTTGGCACACAGTGAGCTGGACCACTGTTATTGTTCCAGTCTGCTCCAGCTGCACCATTGGGTGCTTCACCCTGGTGAGTACCATTTTACATTATTCTTAACCATCCTGTGTACAGACGTTACTAGGCCATATTGGCGCCTCTGTGTTTTCTTCTTTTTTTTAGCCCTTCCTAATATTGACATCTTGGTTCCTGCAGTCCAGGCAGCCAAGATATTAACTTTTCCATGAATGCAGAGATGCTGCTGTAGAAAAGGCAGGGTAAAAGTGGCCATGAGAACGAGGTCGGTGACTAAAAATCACATTAATCAGGACAGGCCAAACTTGCTTTATAGAATGGACCCATGAAGGGTGAAGACTACTGAATGCATTTTTCTAACCATTGATAAAACAAAACTTACATCAATATCATCAAATCTTGCCTTGTCAGGGTACTTAGAGAAAATGGATTGGCTAAGACCACAATTCTCCACCTGTTGATATAGATCAGGGTTTATTACCTCCAAGGTTTATCAACATAAACTAATTTTAATTCTCCATGTAATATTGATCTATGCATAGTAAGATAATGCACTGCACTCCATTCTCAATGTAAGCTCTCACAAGATATTTATATAGTCGAAAGCACTATATAAATCCCTGGTGAGACCTTGCCTTGAGAATGGAGTGCAGTTATGGGTACCAATTTTAAAAAGGACATTGCAGAATTAGAAAAAGTTCAGAGAATAGCCATGAAATTAATAAGGGGATTACAAAATTGGGTCTGTTTTCTCTAGGTGCTTGAGAGGTGAAATGATTACTTAATACAAATATATACAAGCTCACATACAGAGTTGGTGGAAAAGAGGTTATAGTTTAAAGGAACACTAATCACATTTCATGCACCGCCTTCTAATCATGGGCGCTGCCATTATGGAACCTAAGTTACACTGCAGGTATCTGAAGGAGAGTTGCTGCACATGCACAGACAGGTTGGTACTGAAATGTAGTGAAAGATCGATTTCAACATGGCGGCACCCATGACTAGGGAGAGGTGAGGGATAACCTCAGTACTATCCACCACAAATTGTACCCCTCCACAGCACTTATAGATCCTGGAGCAAATATAATAATGCAAAAGAGAAACAACTAGTTGACCTACCTTTTTTTATATTCACAGCTTCAGTCACAAAACCAATTCTATGTTCGGTGTTCACTTCTACATGTAATCAAGTTATAACCATTCCAGCAGAGTATATGTAAGGCCCCTTCCTACTGCACGGCAAACCTCATTAAAGTCCTGCAAACCGCTGATTTGGACTGTCCTAATCCTCCAAATTCAAATTACTAGATTTAAGAAGTTCACCAAATACCTTACGCTGCACTTTTTAAATCGTTCATTTTCTATTGCGGCCAAAAATATCTAGATCTCCAAGCCCACCGTGAGGCTAATTTGCATTAGCCAATCACGGTGGGCAACCTGAGTTCTCGTTTCCCTGCAGTTCCGGGTACGTGGAAGAAAACGCATGTGCTCTGATGTGCCTAATTTTAACGCATGCACATTGTGTTTTGCAATTCCATCTACAATGTCAGCAGTCGTAAATGCACATGCGTAGGTATATGTAAATCAAGTAAGTCTATGCGTGTTTTTGAGGTTTCAAAACCGCCAGTTGTAGGCGGCTGGAAGTTATGACATCAGGTATAGAAATAAAATAGCGTTTTCAAACTTGATTGGACCTTCATTTTGACAAAATTGTAAGTAAATTTACATTCATAAATAATATGTAAACGTTTGCCATTGAAAAAAGTGATGTTTTTATATTGACTTTACTAATCCTTTAAGAATAATTTCCAATCATGTGTCACACAGAAAGTTTACACATTGAATGTGTGTACGAATTGTGTAAATTATGTTTACCTGATAACCCAGAAACAATGTAATTTATAGTATGAATGGCTTAATACTAGAGGTCAGAATAAGAATTTGAGAAAATCTATGTGCTATAGCCTCTCTATATCCTGACTCTGCAGCCGCAGTACATTTTACATGGGGGTAATACAGATGCTTGTAAATAGTAGGTTACTGAACAAGTGAGGGTACCGATTAGGGGCGGAAATAAAGATAAATTACTATTAAAGCGAGAAGCTTTTGGGATCTTTACATTGAGAACCAGTGGTAGCTAGGGGATTTTAATGGGAAAGGAGATATAATACATTTTTGGTAGTAATAATAATGTACATTTTTTTTTTTTCTAAAATACTTTGGGTTTCAAATGTTAAATGTTTTTAGTTTAATACTGATATTGAACAGTTTGCGGGATTAAAGGGACATAAAGCAAATTTAAAGGGACATGAAACCCAAAATGTTTCTTTCATGATTTAGGTAGAACATACAATTTTTAAACAACTTTCCAGTTTACTTCAATTATCAAATTTGCTTAATTTTCTTTGTGTAATTTGTTGAAGGAGCCGCAATGCACTTCTGTTTTTTTAACTGAACACATGGGTGAGGCAATGACAATGGGTATATATGCAGCCACCAATTAGCAGTTAGCTCCCTGGTGCATTTCTGCCTCTGAGATTACCTAGATAAACCTTTCATCAAAGGATAACAAGAGAAGGAAGCAAATTAAATAATATACGTAAATTGGAAAGTTGTTTAAAATTGTAGGCGCTGTCTGAATCATGAATGTCTAATTATGACTACTATCCCTTTAACCCCTTGAGTGCTAACGACGGCTCTGAGCCGTCGCAGAGTTTCCCACTCTGGTGCTAACGACGGCTCAGAGACGTCGCTAGCACTCTCCAACCTTGAGGGAGATCTGGGGGCTCCCAACCGCTGGGGCTTCACGTTTTGTGCGTGGTGACGTTACGCGCAATGATGTGATGACGTCGCCGCGCAACTTTTATTAAAAATGTACAATACGAAGTATAAGGAAAGGGGGCATGCTGTTTAGTCGCCTGAATCTCAGGCATCTAAGCAGCTACAGACCCCCAAGGCCTAACCTTTCCAACGGTGTAAGTCTTGGGGATCTGAAAAAAAAAATACTAAAGTTTTAAAAAAAAAAAAAGTAAAAAAAATAAACAGAAGAACATTAGAATGTTGTTTACAATATGGTGTATCTGAATCACTTAAAGGGACACTGAACCCAAAATTTGTATTTCGTGATTCAGATAGAGCATGTAATTTTAAGCAACTTTCTAATTTACTCCTATTATCAGTGTTTCTTAGTTCTCTTGTTATCTTTATATAAAAAGAAGGCATCTAAGCTTTTTTCTTGGTTCAGACTCTGGACAGCAGTTTTTGATTGGTGGATGAATTTATCCACCAATAAGCAAGGACAACCCAGGTTTATCACCAAAAATGGGCCGGCATCTAAGCTTATTTTCTTGCATTTCAAATAAAGATACCAAGAGAATAAATACAATTTGATAATAGGAGTAAATTAGAAAGTTGCTTAAAATGTCATGCTCTATCTGAATCACGAAAGAAAAAAATTGGGTTCTGTGTCAATTTAACCCCTTGAATGCTAACGACGGCTCTGAGCCATCGCAAATTGTCTCAGTCAGGTGCTAACGACGGCTCAGAGCCGTCGCTAACACTCTCCCACTTTGAGGGAGATCTGGGGGCTCCCACCGACTCCTACCCCGGCGATCTTCCCCTGCATAGTGACAGGCATCGCCGGGGGTTCGCGTTACACGCAGTGAGGTCACACGCAATGACGTGATGACGTCACTGCTCAACTTTAGTGACAATAGACCATTGTCAATTATAGGGAGATGGGTGCATGCTGCTTAGAAGCCTGTATCTCAGGCATCTAAGCAGCTACAGACCCCCCAAAACCCACCGTTGGTTGCAAAGATAATCGCCTAACCTTTCCAACGGTATATAGTATGTGGTATCTGCAAAAAAAAAAAGTTATTAAACTAAATGTTGAAAAAAAAGTTAAAAAAATATTTTCTAAAAAAATAACTAATATATCTTTAAAAAAAAATATATTGCTTTATATATTCTAACTAAATAATCACTGTAGTAATCAGTGTAAATGCAGTGATTACTTAGCTATAAAATGTCACATTCCCTTTTCCAATATGGCTCCTGATATATTTGTAATCCCATGATCACCTAGATCATGTGGTTACAAATTACCAATGGTAGAGGGATGCTTTTTATGAAAAATTAATATTTTTTTTATTATCGGTCTTTTGGCCTGTGAGTTAGGTGAGTAAGCATCTTCTTTGCTCCCCATAGTCTAAAATCCTTTCATTTTTGTTGCAAAAAGCTTATTTTTTTTGCAATAAAATGTATATATTTTATTTCTAGCAGCATAATTTCTTTGAAAATATCTTTTTTTGTTAAGAGAATTATGGCTAAGTGTCTGAGTGCTGAGGAAGCAGCTGAGATTCTTAGGAACTTAGACTCTGATTCCTTTTCTGATGACACATCTGCTGCAGAAGATTCTGACAGCGACTTTTTCCCTGGGCTGTCATCATATAGTGACAGTTCAAGTAAGACAGATGAACTAATTGAGCCATGGCATGGAGGCAGACAGTTCAGAGCTGTCAGTTCTCATGGCAGAGGGATGGCAACAACATCCGCAGTGGCCCCACAGCATACTGTGGGAGTCATGGGCATAGGGGATGTTGCAACAACATCTGCAGTGGCCACACAGCATACTGTGGGAGTCAGGGGAATGGGGGATGTTGCAACAACATCCGCAGTGGCCGCACAGCATACTGTGGGAGTCATGGGCAGGCCTGTTCCAAGCTACAACTGGACCTCCCCTAATATGGTTCAGCCAGTGTTGCCTCAATTTACTGCCAATTCTGGCCTCTTGGTGGGCGCTGCAAATTTTGAACCCATCAACTACTTTCAGTTGTTTGTGGATGATGAGTTCCTAGAATTTATTGTTCAGCAGACAAATCTGTATGCTGAGCAATTTTTTCAAAATGCTGGTGCAGAACTGAGCCGCCATGCCAGAGCACATCGATGGACTCCGACCAATTTGCAAGAGATGAGGAAATTCTGGGGCCTCACTCTGCTAATGGGGATTGTGCAAAAGCCAAGCATAGCCTCATATTGGTCAAAGCAGTCTACTCAGATGACCCCTATCTTCCCTGCTACAATGAGCAGGGACAGATATGTTACTGCTCAAGTTTTTGCATTATAATAATAATGCAAATGCTCTGCCACGGGACAACCCAGAACATGACCGATTGTTTAAAATAAGGCCTTTTCTTGACCATTTATTGGCAAGATTTCAAGAGTGCTATACTCCAGGCCAGAACATATCGGTTGATGAATCCTTGATCTTATATAGAGGACGTATTGTTTTTAAACAATACATTCCTTCTAAGAGAGCTCGCTATGGGATCAAGCTGTATAAGCTGTGTGAGAGCTCTAGTGGATACACCTATCGTTTTAGGGTATACACTGGCATGGATTCTGTTCTAGCACCACCTGAATGTCCCTGCTCCCTTGCTGCCAGTGAAAAAATAATGTGGGAATTACTCCACCCAATATTTAATAAAGGTTACCATGTATATGTGGATAACTTTTACACTGGTGTGCCATTATTTAAATTGCTATATAGCAAGTGCACTGTTGCGTGCGGCACAATCCGTGCCAATCGCAAAGGCTTTCCAACTTGCATGTTCAGAAAGTAAAAGAGGAGAGTCCTCAGCTTTGCGCTCTGATGAGCTGCTAGCTGTGAAATTCACAGACAAGAAAGATGTGCATCTTCTCAACTATACATGAGAGCACATCACCTGTTTATGTCAGGGGGCAGAGCACTCCAACTATGAAACCCATATGTGTCCTGGATTACAATCCTCATATGGGAGGGTTAGATAAGACTGATCAGATGCTTGAACCATACTCTGCTTCTCGCAAAGCATATACATGGTACAAGAAACTGGCTGTCCACTTGATACAATTGTCAATGCTTAATGCATTTGTCCTGTATCAGGCTACCCAAGGAAGAGGGCTACGTTTCCTGAAATTTCAGGAATCCTATTATTAAAAGCCTTCTCTCCTCAGGGGATATTCCAGTAACTGGGCCAAGTGAGGAGAATGCAAGATTGCATGGCCGTCACTTTGCTGCGTATATATCAGCTACTCAGAAAAAAACTTTCACTAGTAGAAGGTGTAGAGTTGGCAGTCAGCATGGACGTCGTAAAGACACTTGTTACTACTGTCCAGACTGCCCCTCCAGAATGCTTCCGTATTTCTCATACTATGGATAATACTAGCTGCATAACCTCACAACCCCAAGAGGCTCTGAAATGCAGATACATGTCCTTACGCCTGACCAGCCCAGTGCCCTGGTTGAGGCTTACGCCTGACCAGCCCAGTGCCCTGGTTGAGGCTTACGCCTGACCAGCCCAGTGCCCTGGTTGAGGCTTACGCCTGACCAGCCCAGTGCCCTGGTTGAGGCTTATGCCTGACCAGCACAGTGATTGAGATGCCCCTAGCAAAAGGTACGTATGAAGGGAGATATGAAAGGTGTGTGACTGGCCAGTGGTAGGGGTTGTGTTTCTGTGAGTGAAGATACAAAAGGTGTGTGTATGGTCAATAGTAGGGATGAAAGTCTTGATGTATGTAGGGGTGGGTGCTTCTGTGAGTGAATCAGACATGAAAGGTGTGTGTGAATGGTCAGTAGCAAGGGTTGAAGCCTTGATGTGGCCTTATTGCTCACATGGGTATCCATGTGCTAATTCAACCAGTGTGAGTACCTGTAATGCTTGTGTGGGTAATGTTAAAGAGTGTTATATTTTTAAACATAAAATAAAATCATTTAGAATTAGGTTAGTCAATTAATGAGGTAGATAAAACTGTTTAATTTCAGATATAAGCCCTATATGTTTAAAGTGTTTCAAGGTAGCCATGTCTGCAGTTTAACAGCTGTAGCCACCTGGGAATTAGAGATACAGTATACAAGGTACACAGTTTTGGAAAGTACACCCCTTGGCGCATCAAATGAGGGGCTGCATGTATTGATAGCCCAAATTTGGAGTACGTAAGACATAAATGAACATGTCACTTTGCTCAGAAAAAAAGATTTTCTAAGCAAATCACAATATTCCATGAATATTTGCGCACTCCACTTTTGTGCTAGAAGTACATATAGCCCCTCATTTGATGCGTCAGGGGTGTACTTTTTACAAATGTGTACTTTATGTAACTTAACTTCCCAGGTGGCTAGAGCTGTTTAACTGCAGATATAGCAACCTTGAAAATCTTATTTAAAAATTGTCTTTAAACATTTGGGGTGATGTCTATAATTAGACAGCTGTAGCCACCCGGGAATTTAAGATACAGTATACAAGGTACACAGTTTTGGAAAGTACACCCCTTGGCACATCAAATGAGGGGCTGTATGTATTGCTACAACAAATTTGAAGTGTGTAGAATATAAATGAATGTCACGTATATTTGGAATCTGCTAGGTCTGCTGAAAAAAAACAATATATAGTTAGTATAGTTTATTCACACAAACTTTACTTCTAAAAGTGTTTAAACGTGAACTGGAACAAAAAGCTCAAAACCAACTTAGCACACAAGTGGGAAAAGGCTTAGTAGCAAACGGTTAAGAAAAAAATTGGGTTTCATTTCCCTTTAACGCAATTTGAGATTTCTACTGGAAGCTATAAATATGTGTATACAGTAATGCGGTTATAAAGAAGTTGTAAAAAAAGATGCACCACATGCCTATAAATACATATATTTGGGAAATATATCATTGGAATTCTGGAATTAATTTATTTTTGGTATGTATAAAAATTCTTACAATGCTTTTTTTATATGAGTTTATTTCACAGGGATGTAATTGTGCAGTATTACCCCATTAATGTTTACCTTCTATGAAAACTGATACAAAATTGATATATTCCAAACATTTTGTTAAGATTTTGGTAACATATGTCTGATTAGGCACTCAAGGGTTAATATGTAATGTCATTACTCGGAACATCAGCATGTAAAACTATAGGAGAGACCCAGGTGCTGCAAAGGTCTATTATTAACTTGAGCAGGCAAAACGTGTAAGACTGCAGCTGTGGGCCTAAGTGATAGTTTTAGAGCTGTTTTGGAGATGTTCATCTGAATAAAAGTTAAGCTGTATATACATTGCTCCACTGTTTTGGTCATAACCTCATTACTATGCTTAAAAATGTATTTAATGCTTAAAGGCACAGTCTACTCGAAAAATGTTAGATAATTCCTTTATTACCCATTACCCAGTTTTGCATAACCAACACTGTTATATTAATAAACTTGTTACCTCTGTGATTACCTTGTATCTAGCCTCTGCAGACTGCCCCCTTATCTCATTGCTTTTGACAGACATGCATTTTAGCCAATCAGTGCTGACTCATAAACAACTCCACAGGAGTAAGCACAAAGTAATCTATATCTATCTATTGGGTTTTTATAAAGCGCGGCTATTCACCAGTGAGTGTCTCGAGGCGCTGATGGGTACCGGTCAGGTGCGAATAGCTATGAAGTTCAGTCGAAGAGACAGGTTTTGAGGTCCTTTCTGAACTTGGTTAGGTCGATAGCTTGTCTGAGGTGCAAAGTGCGGGTGTTCCAAGTTTTGGCTGACTGGTAAGAGAAGGACCTGCCTCCAGCAGTGTTTTTTCTTATGCAGGGGATGACAGCGAGGGCTTGGTCGGCCGATCGCAGTTGCCTGGTGGGGGTGTAGAATGTGACACACATGAACCAGCACTATCTAACTGTGAACCACTTTTTAAAATGCACTGAGATAAGAGGGGGGTTTCAACAGTTTAGAAATCAGTTTGAGCCTACATAAGTTTTTAGTTTAAAAAACAAATTACCAAGGGAACAAAGCAATTTTGATGATTACATTAAATTTGAAAGTTGTTTAAAATTGCATGCCCTATCTAAATCATGAAAGTTTAATTTTGACTAGACTGTCCCTTTAATTCCATTTAAAGGGATAGTCTAGTCAAAATTAAACTTTCATGATTAAAATAGGGCATGCAATTTTAAACAACTTTCAAGTTTATGTTTTCTTGGTATTCTTTGTTGAAAGCTAAACCTAGGTAGGCTCATATGCTAATTTTTAAACAATGAAAGTGCATTTTGACAGTTTCTCACAGCTAGTCAGCACATGTTCATGTGTGCAATATAGATAATGTGCTCACTCCCGTGGAGTAAGGACTGATTGGCTAAAATTCAAGTCTCTCAAAAGCACCGAGATCAGGGGCAAATCTGCAGAGGCTTAGATACAGAGGTAAAAAGTATATTAATATAACAGTGTTGGTTATGCAAAACTGGGGAATGTGTATTAAAGGGATTATCTATCTTTTTAAACCATAACAATTCTGTCCCTTTAAATGAACAGTAAACATTGACAAAAATGTTACATAATTCTGCAGTATGTGCAGAATTATGTAACACATGGATAGCCTGTCCTTTTAAAAAATGTTAAAATATAGAATTAGGCAGCTAAACGTTTACTTACCTTGCACATGTAAACCTCTTCGGTGCTATATTTTTAAATTTTTTTTTTTAAAAAGTGTCAAATGTTTGCTTTCTAATCATGCTCACTCACATTGTTCAACTAAATGTAGAGCTCTTCCATGCTAGGTAAAGCAGATTTAGGGGCCGATTATCACAGGAGTTAAGAAAAGTGTTTTTTTTTTTTTTAGGAAAGGCTATCCATTTTTTAACATCTACTGTAAGAGGAATCAAATTGTAGAACTGCCTAAGGAGGTTGTGAATGTCAATACCTTAAATTTCTGGCAATAAACAGACACTTTTTATTGGTGGATGAATTTATCCACCAATCAGCAAGGATAACCCAGGTTGTTCACCAAAAATGGGCAGGCATCTAAACTTACATTCTTGCATTTCAAATAAAGATACCTAGAGAATGAAGAAAATTTGACAATAGGAGTAAATTATAAAGTTGCTTAAAATTTCATGCTCTATCCGAATCACGAAAGAAAACATTTGGGTTCAGTGTCCCTTTAATATCTTTTTGTCTTCCCGAAAAAAACAAAAGGAAGGTTTACTTGTTTCTCATAGCCTTATTAAAAAAAAAAAAAAGGATAAATGAAACTCTTAACACAGAAATCTTGTATAGACTTTTCTCAAACAGCATTTAGTACCAAAGAAAAACAAGGAAGCAAATATGCATAGTACTCTGTTCTCTTATTACGATCTTGGCACCTTGCTGGTTACCCCCTACAATATTGAAAAATAAAGATTGCCAGTGTGGCAGAAAAGAAGAACGTAAAGTAGATGCTTAGCCTTTTACCATTTGTCAGGACTCCCTCGCCAGGCCGCCAGATCCCCCGCCCACCGACTTTTCTCCTTGTGGCAATCTCCGCATCTCCATCATATCCTAATGTCATTGTTTATAATTGTGTACTAATGTTTTGTATCATACATAATCCAATAAAGCCATGTGTTTTGGAATGTTGTTTGATTATTTTGCATAAAAGCCGCATATTCATACATTTGATAATAATGTTTGATTTTATTTAAAATTTCCTCCCAACTGGGGGGTCCTTCTTTCCAGTGACGTGCAATACAATTCCTAGTGGCAGTACATACTATCCTAAAGAATTGGTTAATGTATTTATTGTATTGTTTATTATATTCGTGTAGCAGTGTTTGTTCGAATGTTAGCTGTATAGGTTCATTTAAAATGGAGCTTAAAGTCGATAGGGCCTCCCATATCCCTCTGGAGTGTGGGTGGTCCCACCACATATGTTTAAACGTGCCAATAGCTCCACAACCTCTGTAACAAAGGTTTGAGCTGTTCTTTATAGCATGAGATGTAATAACTGGTGTCAAGTTCCATCTTGATATCGTTTTATAACAGTTCTCAATCATGTCCACACTCAACAGACCCTTACTGGAACTGTATAATAATTTCTGCCACTCCCCCCCCCCCATCTATTTTCCTAAATCTGGTTCCCATTTTGTATAAAGGGTATGCATATTTTTGTCTGCCCCTTGTATGATTAAATCTATATTTGATATAGCTTTCCTAGGTCGAGTCTTTGTAGTGCATAATGTTTTGAGTTTAGGGGGGGTTCCTTTAGGAGATTTAGTTATACATTTCCATATTGTAGATGACATCTGTAAATTTTGGTACCAGATCAATTTAATAGGTTCAGTTTTCCCTTGTAGTGTGTTATATGACATTATGGGGCCTATTTATGAAATGTCTGTCCGGCATGATTCGATCAGCGGATCATGTCCAACAGACATCGCTGAATGCGGAGAGCAATACGCTCTCCGCATTCTGCATTGCACCAGCAGCTCTTGTGAACATGACTCCAATGTCTGACCATGATCATAAGTAGTTTTGAATAATTCCTAACTGAGTTGGTAACTTGGAAGACTTGTAGTCCTTTTAAACATAATTCTTTTTTCCCCACTTTCTGCCTCTCTGCTTCCAGCTCAAAAGTTGACACTCACCCCTCATCTGTCATTTGGAAGCATTCTCTCAGTTCTGTCATTCATTTAGTTAATTCCAAAAAATGTTTCTGAAAAATGTGTAAATATATACATAATGTACAGTATGTATGTATATGTGTGTGTGTATATATATATATATATATATATATATATACACACACACATATTATAGAGGTTTGTACCTTTTTAAAAAAAACTCATGTTAGTGGTCCACGGGATTCAAATTTGTGAGTTGAGTGGTCCCTGAGGTCCGAAAGGTTGGCAACCCCAGCCCTAGATGATGTATTCCAAATCATTGCCTCTGGGAAGGGAAATCCATTAGGGTCCATTTCTAGTTTAACACATATGATCTCCTCCTTACAGTTCACTAGCAAAGTCTAAGCCAATCTAGCCGCCTGATAATAATGTCTTAAATTGGGTATTCCTAATCCTCCTAATTGCCTGCGTTTAGTGAGTATTTTATAAGATATTCTGGCTTTTTGGCACACCTTTTACAAATTTGTTTATTATAGATTGAATTTCCTCTAGTTCCCTAGCTGGGATCTTAATTGGTAGGGTCCGGAACAGATACAATATCCTTGGCAAGATTATCAGAACTAAATGGATTTTTGTCTTATTTCAACCTCATCTATTGTGTTTCTATGTTACTTGAATATTTTGTCCGCTTTTCCTATTATTTAAAAAGGCATTAAAGGGACAGTCTATTTAAAATTAAACTTTCATGATTCAGATAGGGCATGCAATTTTAAACTACTTTCCAATTCACTTTTATCAACACATTTGCTTTGTTCTCTTGGTATTCTTAGTTGAAAGCTAAACCTAGGTAGGCTCATATGCTAATTTCTAAGCCCTTGAAGGCCACCTCTTATCTCAATTCGACAATTTTTCACAGCTAAACAGTGCTAGTTTGTGTGTGCCATATACAGTAGATAACATTGTGCTCACTCCCGTGGAGTTACTTATGAGTCAGCACTGATTAGCTAAAATGCTTGTCTGTCAAAAGAACTGAAATAAGGGTGCAGTCTACAGAGGCTTAAATGCAAGGTAATCAGAGAGGAAAAAAAGTATATTAATATAACCATGTTGGTTATGCAAAACTGGTGAATGGGCAATAAAGGGATTATCTTGGTGTCCTCATTTCTCTTGTTAAAGGACCAGTCAACATAGTAGATTTACATAATCAACAAATGCAAGATAACAAGACAATGCAATAGCACTTAGTCTGAACTTCAAATGAGTAGTAGATTTTTTTTCTGACAATTTTAAAAGTTATATCTTTTTCCACTCCCCCTGTACCATGTGACAGCCATCAGCCATTCACAAATGCATACACGTACCATGTGACAGCCATCAGCCATTCACAAACGCATACACACTTATTCTTGCACATGCTCAGTAGGAGCTGGTGACTCAAAACGTTTAAATATAAAAAGAATGGGCACATTTTGTTAATAGAAGTAAATTGGAAAGTTGTTTAAAATGGCATGCTCTATCTGAATAATGAAAGTTTAATTTTGATTGAGTGTCCCTTTAAGTGTATTCAGTCCACGGGTCATCCATTACTTATGGGATATATTCCCCTTCCCAACAGGAAGTTGCAAGAGGATCACCCAAGCAGAGCTGCTATATAGCTCCTCCCCTCACATGTCATATCCAGTCATTCTCTTGCAACTCAACTAGATAGGACGTTGTGAGAGGTCTGTGGTGTTTTTATACTTAGTTTATTTCTTCAATCAAAAGTTTGTTATTTTAAATGGCTGTTTGTTCTCAGGCAGTATTTGGAAGAAGAATCTGCCTGCGTTTTCTATGATCTTAGCAGAAGTAACTAAGATCCACTGGCTGTTCTCGCTCATTCTGAGGATTGGGGTAACTTTCAGAAAGGGAATAGCGTGTGGGGAATCCCGCAAACAAGGTATGAGCAGTAAATTATTTTTCTAAGGAATGGAATTGACTAAGAAAATACTGCTGATACCGATGTAATGTAAGTAAAGCCTTTTAATACAGTGAAAGCAACTGTTAACAGGCTGATTTAAATATATACAGTAAAGTAATTTTCTAAGGAATGGAATTGACTGAGAAAATGCTATGAATACTGAAGTGATGTTATAAGCCTTAAATGCAGTAGGAGGACTGGTATCAGGCTTATCAATAGAGATTCATACTCCTTAACAAAAGGATGTTTAAAACGATTTTACTGGCATGTTTAATCTTTTTGTGAGGTACATTGGTGATAAAACTTATTGGGGCATAAATTTTTTCCACATGGCTGACCGGTTTTTCTGCATAGAAACAGTTAACTGAAACTCCCTATGTTGTAATATTGAGTAGGAGGGGCCTATTTTAGCGCTTTTTTGACGCAGTAAAAATTTAGGCTTAGTCTTTCTGCTTCTTCCTGCATGACCCAGGTCGTCTCCAGAGAGCTTAAGGGACTTCAAAAGTCATTTTGAGGGAGGCAATCAGTCACAGCAGACCTGTGACAGTGGTGTTTGGACTGTATAAAAAACCGTTTTGGGTGATAAGGGGTTAATCATCCATTTGCAAGTGGGTGCAATGCTCTGCTAACTTAATACATTTACTGTGAAAATTTTGTTGCTATAACTGATTTGGTTCATTGTTATTTCAACGGTGACAGTTTTTGGTGCTTCTTAAAGGCACAGTAGCGTTTTTCTTTATTGCTTGTAAAATTATTTACAGTGTTTTCCAAGTCTGCTAGTTTTATTGCTAGTCGGTTTAAACATGTCTGACACAGATGAATCGTTTTGTTCACTATGTTTAAAGGCCAGTGTGGAGCCCCATAGAAATATGTGTACTAAATGTATTGATTTCACTTTAAATAATAAAGGTCAGTCTTTATCTATAAAAGAATTATCACCAGACAACGAGGGGGAAGTTATGCCGACTAACTCTCCTCACCTCACGTGTCAGTACCTTCACCTCCCGCTCAGGAGGCGCGTGATATTGTGGCGCCAAGTGCATCAGGGGCGTCCATACAAATCACTTTACAAGACATGGCTACTATTATGAATAATACCCTGACAGAAGTATTATCTAAATTGCCAGAATTAAGAGGCAAGCGTGATTGCTCTGGGGTAAGAATAGAGCGCGCTGGTGCTAAAAGAGCCATGTCCGATACTGCGTCACAGTTTGCAGAACATGAGGACGGAGAGCTTCATTCTGTAGGTGACGGATCTGATCCAGGGAAACCGGATTCAGAGATTTCTAATTTTAAATTTAAGCTTGAGAACCTCCGTGTATTGCTAGGGGAGGTTTTAGCGGCTCTGAATGACTGTAACACAGTTGCAATTCCAGAGAAATTATGTAGGCTGGATAGATACTATGCAGTACCGGTGTGTACTGATGTTTTTCCTATACCTAAAAGGCTTACAGAAATTATTAGCAAGGAGTGGGATAGACCTGGTGTGCCCTTTTCCCCACCTCCTATATTTAGAAAAATGTTTCCAATAGACGCCACTACACGGGACTTATGGCAGACGGTCCCTAAGGTGGAGGGAGCAGTTTCTACTTTAGCTAAGCGTACCACTATCCCGGTGGAGGATAGTTGTGCTTTTTCGGATCCAATGGATAAAAAATTGGAAGGTTACCTTAAGAAAATGTTTGTTCAACAAGGTTTTATCTTACAGCCCCTTGCATGCATTGCACCTGTCACTGCTGCTGCGGCATTCTGGTTTGAGTCTCTAGAGGAGGCCATTCACTCAGCTCCATTGGATGAAATTATGGACAAGCTTAAAGCACTTAAGCTAGCTAATGCATTTGTTTCTGATGCCATTGTACATTTAACTAAACTAACGGCTAAGAACTCCGGATTTGCCATCCAGGTGCGCAGAGCGTTATGGCTTAAATCCTGGTCAGCTGATGTAACCTCTAAATCTAAATTGCTTAATATTCCTTTCAAGGGGCAAACCTTATTCGGGCCCGGCTTGAAAAAAGTTATCGCTGACATTACTGGAGGTAAGGGTCATACTCTTCCTCAGGACAGGGCCAAATCAAAGGCCAAACAGTCTAATTTTCGTGCCTTTCCAAACTTCAAGGCAGGAGCAACGTCAACTCCCTCCGCCCCAAAACAGGAAGGAACCGTTGCTCGTTACAGACAGGCCTGGAAAACTAACCAGTCCTGGAACAAGGGCAAGCAGGCCAGAAAACCTGCTACTGCCCCTAAGACAGCATGAAGGGATGGCCCACTATCCGGAAACGGATCTAGTGGGGGGCAGACTTTTTCTCTTCGCCCAGGCGTGGGCAAGAGATGTCCAGGATCCCTGGGCGTTGGAAATCATATCTCAGGGATATCTTCTGGACTTCAAGGCTTCTCCTCCTCAAGGGAGATTTCACCTTTCAAAGTTATCAGAAAACCAGATAAAGAAAGAGGCATTCCTACATTGCGTACAAGACCTCCTAGTAATGGGGGTGATCCACCCAGTTCCGCGGACGGAACAAGAACAAGGGTTTTATTCAAATCTGTTCGTGGTTCCCAAGAAAGAGGGTACCTTCAGACCAATTTTGGATCTAAAGATCTTAAACAAATTCCTAAGAGTTCCATCATTCAAAATGGAAACTATTCGGACTATCCTACCCATGATCCAAGAGGGTCAGTACATGACCACAGTGGACTTAAAGGATGCCTACCTTCACATACCGATTCACAGAGATCATCATCGGTTCCTAAGATTTGCCTTTCTAGACAGGCATTACCAATTTGTAGCTCTCCCCTTCGGGTTGGCTACGGCCCCGAGAATCTTTACAAAGGTTCTGGGCTCTCTTCTGGCGGTCCTAAGACCGCAAGGCATAGCGGTGGCTCCATATCTAGACGACATCCTGATACAGGTGTCAAGCTTTCAAATTGCCAAGTCTCATACAGAGATAGTCCTGGCATTTCTGAGGTTGCATGGGTGGAAGGTGAACGTGGAAAAGAGTTCTCTATCACCACTCACAAGAGTCTCCTTCCTAGGGACTCTGATAGATTCTGTAGAAATGAAAATTTACCTGACGGAGGCCAGGTTATCAAAACTTTTAAATGCTTGCCGTGTCCTTCATTCCATTCCACGCCCGTCAGTGGCTCAGTGCATGGAAGTAATCGGCTTAATGGTAGCGGCAATGGACATAGTGCCATTTGCGCGCCTGCATCTCAGACCGCTGCAATTGTGCATGCTAGGTCAGTGGAATGGGGATTACTCAGATTTGTCCCCCCTACTAAATCTGGATCAAGAGACCAGAGATTCTCTTCTCTGGTGGCTATCTCGGGTCCATCTGTCCAAGGGTATGACCTTTCGCAGGCCAGATTGGACGATTGTAACAACAGATGCCAGCCTTCTAGGCTGGGGCGCAGTCTGGAATTCCCTGAAGGCTCAGGGATCGTGGACTCAGGAGGAGAAACTCCTCCCAATAAATATTCTGGAGTTAAGAGCAATATTCAATGCTCTTCTAGCTTGGCCTCAGTTAGCAACACTGAGGTTCATCAGATTTCAGTCGGACAACATCACGACTGTGGCTTATATCAACCATCAAGGGGGAACCAGGAGCTCCCAAGCGATGTTAGAAGTCTCAAAGATAATTCGCTGGGCAGAGTCTCACTCTTGCCACTTGTCAGCGATCCACATCCCAGGCGTGGAGAACTGGGAGGCGGACTTTCTAAGTCGTCAGACTTTTCATCCGGGGGAGTGGGAACTCCATCCGGAGGTATTTGCTCAACTGATCCTTCGTTGGGGCAAACCAGAACTGGATCTCATGGCGTCTCGCCAGAACGCCAAACTTCCTCGTTACGGATCCAGGTCCAGGGACCCGGGAGCGACGCTGATAGATGCTCTAGCAGCTCCTTGCCTCTTCAACATGGCCTATGTGTTTCCACCGTTTCCGCTGCTCCCTCGACTGATTGCCAAGATCAAACAGGAGAGAGCATCGGTGATTCTGATAGCGCCTGCGTGGCCACGCAGGACCTGGTATGCAGACCTAGTGGACATGTCGTCCTGTCCACCATGGACTCTACCTTTGAGGCAAGACCTTCTAATACAAGGTCCTTTCAATCATCCAAATCTAATTTCTCTGAGACTGACTGCGTGGAGATTGAACGCTTGATCCTATCAAAGCGAGGCTTCTCTGAGTCAGTTATTAAGGTTAGGATTCCTAGGATATTGTCCTTTCTCCAAGAGGGTTTGGAAAAGGGCTTATCAGCTAGTTCGTTAAAGGGACAGATTTCTGCTCTGTCCTTTTGCACAAGTGTCTGGCAGAAGTTCCAGACGTCCAGGCTTTTTGTCAGGCTTTGGCTAGGATTAAGCCTGTGTTTAAAACTGTTGCTCCTCCGTGGAACTTAAACTTGGTTCTTAAAGTTCTTCAAGGAGTTCCGTTTGAACCCCTTCATTCCATTGATATTAAACTTTTATCTTGGAAAGTTCTGTTTTTTAATGGCTATTTCCTCGGCTCGAAGAGTCTCGGAGTTATCTGCCTTACATTGTGATTCTCCTTATCTGGTTTTCCATTCAGACAAGGTAGTTCTGCGTACTAAACCTGGGTTTTTACCTAAGGTAGTCTCTAATAGGAATATCAATCAGGAGATTGTTGTTCCGTCATTATGTCCTAATCCTTCTTCAAAGAAGGAACGACTTTTGCACAATCTGGACGTAAGTCCGTGCCCTGAAATTCTATTTACAGGCAACTAAGGATTTTCGTAAAACTTCTTCACTGTTTGTTGTTTACTCTGGGCAGAGGAGAGGTCAAAAAGCTTCGGCAACCTCTCTCTCCTTTTGGCTTCGTAGCATAATACGCTTAGCCTATGAGACTGCTGGACAGCAGCCCCCTGAAAGAATTACAGCTCATTCCACTAGAGCTGTGGCTTCCACCTGGGCCTTTAAGAATGAGGCCTCTGTTGAACAGATTTGCAAGGCTGCGACTTGGTCTTCGCTTCACACTTTTTCAAAATTTTACAAATTTGACACTTTTGCTTCTTCGGAGGCTGTTTTTGGGAGAAAGGTTCTACAGGCAGTGGTTCCTTCCGTTTAAGTTCCTGCCTTGTCCCTCCCATCATCCGTGTACTTAGCTTTGGTATTGGTATCCCATAAGTAATGGATGACCCGTGGACTGAATACACTTAACAAGAGAAAACATAATTTATGCTTACCTGATAAATTTATTTCTCTTGTAGTGTATTCAGTCCACGGCCCGCCCTGTCTTTTTTAAGGCAGATCTAAATTTTAATTAATACTCCAGTCACCACTGCACCCTATGGTTTCTCCTTTCTCGTCTTGTTTCGGTCGAATGACTGGATATGACATGTGAGGGGAGGAGCTATATAGCAGCTCTGCTTGGGTGATCCTCTTGCAACTTCCTGTTGGGAAGGGGAATATATCCCATAAGTAATGGATGATCCGTGGACTGAATACACTACAAGAGAAATAAATTTATCAGGTAAGCATAAATTATGTTTTTCTTTGAGATCTGGTCGCTGTGTATCAACGTAATTGGAGAATCAGTCTTTTTCTTCTCTCTATCCCTTAACCTGAACAGTTTAGAACCATTAATCTGCCACAAATTAGTGATGGGACCTGCCATGTTCTAGTAAGAGTTAGAAATATTATGTGAGAGGGATTTCATGCATCCGGAAATAGATTTGAAAGAAGGGGACAGAGAAAATAAATTAAAAAAACAGTATATCATCTCTTGATTAATCTCAATTGAACAGCCTTATTATGGTCACTTAATACCCTTTTCTAAGAAGACAGTTGTTTTCTGATGCAATGACTTCCAATGTCATGTTTCACCCTTTGCTAAAAAAAAAAATTCTTACATTCAAATATTTTAATTTCTTTCTTTGAATATCCTCAGGCTGTTTAATCTTGTCTGCTGGTGCCCTTTCTCTTTAATTTATCTAGGTAATTGATATTTTTGTGAATGTTCTTCTACCCTAAATTGTGATAAGAGTGGAACCATTTCATTCTGTCAGTTCTGATTCAGCAAATCTGACTCCATGTTTATCTAGTCTATTCACTTAATACTAAACTAAGTCTAGAAGATTTATGACGTTACTAGATAAGCTTCCTGTAGAGACCACAACCTTATTGTAGGGCTGTGACAGGAAGTAATGGACACTGCACAAATGCAGTTTAACAAAATAAATAAAATGTAAAACCAATTTAAACAGATGAATAATACATATTACAATGATTTATATTAAAGGGACACTTTTCATTCATGATTCAGATAGAGCATGCAATTTTGAGCAACTTTCTAATTTACTTCTGTTATCAATTTTTCTTCGTTCTCTTGATATCTTTATTTGAAAAAGAAGGCATCTAAGCTAAGGAGCCAGCAAATTTGTGGTTCAGAACCATGGACAGCATTTGTTTATTGGTGCTGTCCAATCAGCAAGGACAACCCAGGTTGTTCACCAAAAATGGTCCGGCATCTAAACAAATTCTTGCTTTTCAAATAAACATACCAAGAGAATGAAGAAAATTTGATAATAGGAGTACATTAGAAAGTTGCTTAAAATTGCATGCTCTATCTGAATCACAAAAGAAAAAATTTGGGTACAGTGTCCCTTTAAGTATAAGCCACTGCTTAATGCTTTTTTATTACAACAATGAAACAGACTGTTTAATATCCCTTTAAGAGGATTTCCAAAAGGTGTGGATCTAGACTGCAAAGCAATATAAATCCATTTATTTTATATGCAGTGATTTAATTTCTTGTATATGCATAAAAATATTTAATTAAAATATACTTTAATGTCCCTTTGATGGAAATTAAATCTCCTGTTTTGACAGAATGTATTCTTTAATTAACTCTTTGACTGACTGGATAGTTTTCCAACTCCATATCCTTTCCATTTTTATTACAGTTTTTGTAGAAGATCTTTTTTTATAGAAGATTGCTCAATATGTTGTGACAAGGGACATTAAACACTAAAATCATTTTACAAGTATAGTATTGAGGCTATTCCCCGCCTCTCTCTAGTCATAGTTGTCTCAATGTTGAAATCTGGCTTTCACTGCATCCCAGTGTTGACCTGTTTGCATATTTGCAGCAACTCTCCTTCTGATACCTGAAGTGAAACTTAAGTTACATAACGGCAGCGCTCATGATTAGAGGGAGGAGCATGAAATGTATTTAGTGTTTAAGGTCCCTTTAATTGATCCAGGGTTTGTATGCATTGCATGCTATATTATACATTTTATGTAATTCTGCTTTGGATGTATTCCTTTTGTGAATAGTTGGTTTATTTTCCAGACATATGATTCCTCATTTTGGGGAGCATACAGTTCAGGATAATTTTGAAGACAACTTTTAAGTCAGACCTGTTACTTCCTTAAACTGAGGAGTGAAATAAGAGTGCCTGCACATATCAGATACATGCTCCCTTGTAAATCTTGGGATAAACAACCTGATTGGCTGCTTAAAGGGACACTAAACCCAATTTTTTTCCATGATTCAGATAGAGCATGCAATTTTAAGCAACTTTCTAATTTACTGCTATTATCAATTTGTCTTCGTTCTCTTGCTATCTTTATTTAAAAAGCAGGAATGTGATGCATAGGAGCCGGCCCATTTTTGGTTGAGAACCTGGGTTACACTTGCTTATTGGTGGCTAAATGTCAGCCACCAATAAGCAAGCTATCCATGGTGCTGAACCTAAAATGGGCTGGCTGCTAAGATTTACATTCCTGCTTTTGAAATAAAGATAGCAAGAGAACAAAGAAAATTTGATAATAACAGTAAACTTGAAAGTTGCTTAAAATTTCATCTGAATCATGAAAGGAAAAATTTAAGTTCAGTGTCCCTTTAAAGTCCCTTTACAATGGGATGTGTCTACTGAGGACATTTTGAAGTACAGTTTACAGAGAGATGTTCAGGTGGTATTTTCTAGTCAGCTTATTCCAGAATATTAAAGGGGTATGATTATTTTAGACACTTAAAAAAAAAAATCTTCTTGCATATTTTTGAAAACCTGTAAATATTTTTCAAGAAAGTGATTCAATAACAGTAAGCATACTGCAAAATGATAATGGTGTCCTTTAAAGAAATAGGAACACATAAATGTAAAAATCTCTCTCTCTCTAGATATATATATACTATAGAAAATCAGTTATATAAATATAGGTAAAAAGTTATAAATTATATGAAACCTAATCTTGGGAGTAAACTACATTTTCGACTTAAGTATAAGATTTTAATAAAAAACAGATACACGGTAATATTTTGCTTTATACCCATTAGACCATTACAATGTTATAAAATAAGTTCACGACATACAATTAAAAAAATCATGGAATACAAAAACTTTAAATGTCTTTTTAATAATGCCAGCATAAACCAAATGTATTTGTACATAAGGTTACACTCCTGTTTTTATGGAATTATCACATATTGTTTCCTGATTACTAAATGTGTTTAGGCAAACTAATGATACTTTTATTTAAAAAAAAATATAAATATTTTATATAAAAATATATATATATACCATTATGAAGATAAATGTTGAATTTTGATTTACAAATCTCTCAGACCTTCACTAATAAATACATCTAAAATTAGTAGGAATGTTTCCAATCCCCCCCCCCCCATGTTTTAAAACAACATTCACTTTAGAAGGTTTTCTGTGTGTAAAAGTGAAATAAAGAATATATGGTCTGTGTAGGGGGTGAACAGTATCTCAATAGCTGCAAAAGCATTTATCAGAATCAATACCAAAAACACTACCAAGCCTTGAATTTCACCTGTATTAAGAGAACAAGCTCATTCACGTAAGTTTAACCTTTATTGTAGAACTGAAAGGAATTTAAGTTTTCTGATGCCTTCTTTCTTTCACTTCGAATCCTTTGCGTTAATTGTTTTTTTTGTTAATCAAGTGCTGTCTAGTCTTTGCACTCCTAAAATATGGTCGCTGCAATTGGAGAAGCAGAAAGTTATGTTTATGCATATAGTAACAAAACAAAATCTGAGTCAATTATCTGCCTTTCCTTTAAGCTTGCCCACCTAGGCCTATTTGACATATGTATAAATATTCCCTTTATACAAACTGTATAGTGTCAAGCTTTAAATACATACTCAACATTTCTCAGTTTTGCATTTTTTATTTTATCAACATGCTCAGTAGTCCTCGTAGCTGACTTTGATGGTAATTTTTCCACAAACCAGAGTTGATTTTTTTCCATTAGAAACTTGAGGAAGCTTAATCTGGTAAGATGTAGATGAAGGAACCTGTAAAAACTGGTGTGGAAGATCCCTGGGATCTAAAAGGACACCACTGTTTTCTGATTCTCTTTCATATGAACACTCATTGGAAGACTGTCCAGGAAGACATTCCTCTATCTGCTCATTATTATGTCTACTTAATACAGGACTGGTTGATGAACCAGACTGTTCTCCCTGACTTTGTTGGTCAGAGGAACTTTGAAAGTGAGAAATACCTGTAACATTTGAGCTAGTCCTTCTTCTCTGGAATGAGGAGGGAATGTCACTTAAAGAATCCCGCCGGCAAATTTTATACCAAAAGATCTTAAGTGCTTTTTGGAATCTCTTGCTTAACAAAGCATAAAGAAGAGGATTTAAATCTGAATTAAGTAGTGTCAACCAGTAAGTAATTGTGATAATAGCTGATGGTACAGTGCTTGGCTTTTTTGATATTGTAACTTCTAAGGCCTGAATGAGATTTATAATCACGTAAGGCAACCAACAACACAAAAATATGACCATAACAAAGATAAGGCGTAGACGACCACAGGTATCCCTTCCATACAAATCATTTTCAGAGAACAGATCTCGTCTTGTGTTTTTTACGTTGATCAGATCTGGATTAAAACTGTAGACACTCTGACTGTCAAGTGAGTTTGCATCAGTTAGGAGTTTGCAATTGACTACATATACTAATTGCGAACATGTTGGCTTCTCTACTTCATTTATTTTCTTTCTGGGTGAATTTTTTTGCAGCTGGTTTTCCAAAATCTGAATTTTTTTGGCATGCGATTGTGCTATTAACACAATTCTAATATAGCAGTAAATGAGCACCAATGTTGGCATAATAAAGGAAACGGTAGAGAAAACGGCAGTGTAACTAGCACTCATAGCCCAATCAATGGTGCATATGTATTGTGAGGGAACATATGTCAGACGACTCCATCCTAACAAGGGAGGGCAGCAAGTCACTGCAGCTTGAACCCAGATCCATGTTACGGTGCACAGTGTCCTTTGTGTTGTCCATGGAGTATCATATCTTAAGCAATCCACAATGGCCCAGTAGCGATCCAATGACATGGCTGCAATACTAAGAACTGATGCTGTGCAATATACAGATGACATGTAACCCACGAACAGGCAAAGTTCCTATAAATTAAGCAAAGAACAAACAACATAAACACAAGGTAATGACTTAAAGGGTTAGTCTAGTCAAAATTAAACTTTCATGATTCAGATAGGGCATGACATTTTAAACAACTTCCCAATTTTACTTTTATCATCACATTTTCTTTGTTCTCTTTGTATTCTTTGTTGAATGCTAAACCTGACAGGCTCATATGCTAATTTATAAGCCTTTGAAGGCCGCCTATCATCTGAATGCATTTGAGAGTTTTTCACAACTTGAAGGCAGTAGTTCATGTGTGCTATATAGATAACATTGTGCTCTCGCCCTGATAGGCTAAAATGAAAGTCTGTCAAAAGAACTGAAATAAGGGGACAGTCTGCAGAAGCTTAGATACAAGGTAATCACAATGTAAAAAGTATATTAATATAACCATGTTGGTTATATAAAACTGGGGAATGGGATTGTCTATATTTTCAAACAATAAGAATTCTGGAGTCGACTGTTTCTTTAAATAGCAAATATTTATTGTTTTGTTTGTTTGTTTTGAAGACATATGGTTTAATACCTCTTGTAAACCAATCTAAAAGAGCCTAACTCCACTTTTATGTAAAAAGACCTTTATTATGTATCCAGGGTACAAAACACAGACAACTCTTTGGATTGCTTGGTACCAAATGTCACGTGTGTTTTTAATCCTGGATAACATAAATTGCTGTTGGATGGATTCATAAAGGGCAATGACCATGTTTATTCTTGTCTTTACTAATAGTGTGAACTGAATCCCCTTTTGTGATTTAATATACCATCTTAAGTCAATGGGTAACATCAAAATACTTTACCTTTTTTTGGTTTATAAATATAAGAGGGTTTTAACATATGTATAATCTGTAACTTTACTACATGCAAAACACCAACACTGTAGATGGCAATGACCCTTTCAAATCAAACTTTTAATATATTTTCTACAAATTAGGGCCTAATGTATTATTTGGCATATTGAGTCATAGGGCAGTGCTCCCTCAATTTTTGTTTTACTTTACCTTTATTTAATATTATATACTGTGTGTGTATATATATATATATATAAAAAAATATTACGGGTAAAGTAAGAAATCCGGGTAATGTTAGGATCACTTGGGTAAAACGGACATTACCCAAGCTGCTGTGGGTAAAGCCTGATGTACTGTAATTCCCCCATGTACACTATTTCATTTGGCTCTGCCTGGGGGGGGTTCAAGGAAGGAGCCCCGCCGATCCTCTGGCATCCACCCCAGATGAACCTTGGGAAATGAGGTTTACAATGGGGGCTTCACCGCTCTTGAACACCCCAGGTGGAGGCAAAAAAGATAGTGAAGATGGGGGAATTACTGTAATGCCATATATGTTAGATGCAGTGACTCGATGACTCAGAGTGGATTTATGATCTTACTTCGGGCTTTACCCACAGCTGCTTGGGTAATGTCCGTTTTACCCGGCTAATCCTAGGATTATCGAATATCTGGCTTTACCCATAATATATATTTGACCTCTGAATTTTAAAAAGATTTTTTAAATAAAGATTAAGAGGACCATTTATCAAGCTCCGAATGGAGCTTGAGGGCCCGTGTTTCTGGCGAGTCTTCAGGGTCTTCTAAAGACAGCTGCTCCATAACCCTGTCTGCCTGCTCTAAACAGGCGGACAGACATCAATGCAATTCAACCCGATCGAGTACGATCGGGTTGATTGACACCTCCCTGATGGCGGCCCATTGGCCACGAGTCTACTGGAGGTGGCGTTGCACCAGTAGCTCTTGTTAGCTGCTGGTGCAATGCTGAATACGGAGAGCGTATTGCTCTCCGCATTCAGCGAGGTCTTGCGAACCTGATCCGCACTGTCGGATCAGGTCCGCAAGACCTTTGATAAATTGGCCTCTATGTGTTTTATAAAAATACCTGCAAGTGCCCTTACATGAGAGATAATATTATATGTTGAACCTTTTGGATTGCACCCGGGTTATATGAAGGAGCAAGAGGTAGAGTGCTTGGCGACAGACTATATATATTTTTGTGTGTGTATATATATATATATATATATATATATGCTGTGCTCCTGTGTCACTTAACATGAGGACCAGATGGGGTGCCAGTCAGGAGCACACGTCTGTGCTGCAAGCAGTGGCTGTATCCTCACTTACAGCTCAATGATTTAAAGCTCTCCATTTTGGCAAGATTATCTCTCATCAGTACTGTGAGGGCCATAAAGTTTTAACCTGAAAGCTGTTTATCTCACTGTACATGGTCCTGAATGTGAATGAGATACTCTTGTATTGCATAACAAAGCCTCCTGTGATTTTGTGAGATTTCTCTCCAAGCCGGCGAGTTTTTGATTGTCAGGTCCCTTAAGCAGAATAGGAGCGAACTACTTTCTCTCCTCTCCTGGGCCATTTAGACTTTGGGGCCAATCTATTAAATGCCACGAGGACATGATTCGCTATAGCAAATCATGGCCTCCCGACATCGCTAAATGCCAACAGCATATGCTGTCAGCATTTAACATTGCACAAGCATTTCTGGTGAAATGCTTGTGCAATGTTGCCCCCTACACATTCGAAGCCAATCGGCCGCTAGCAGGAGGTGTCAATCATCCTGATCGTATCAGATTAGGATGATTGCAGTCCGCCACCTAAAAGTCTTACGACTGCTGCTTCTTAACTCAAGTTTCCAGCAAGCCGGAAACTTTGGGGGTAGAAGGCAACATCTGCTGCTTGTTAAATCTACCCCTTTACCTCTAGCATTCTGGTCATGGGTGGAAAAAAATGATGATAAGCATAATATTACATGCCCACAGGACAGTTATCTATTATGTATGTTGTCTATCATGACATTTACTGTGGTATGTTGTACTTACGTTTAGTTTATTCCAATCCTCATACAGAATGGAGAGTGCCACAAAAGGCATAACACCAAGGCCTACAAGGCAGTCACTTATTGCCAAGTTGACAATAAAAATAGAGGTCATTGAATGAAAACCTTTGGTAGCAGCAATGACAACTATTACCAAGATATTTCCTGCAAAAAAAAAATTAGAATAAAGACAAATTAAAATAAGTCAATACTTTTTCTATACACTGTCTTTAAATGGATTCTATTTATATTAAATTGTTCCTGTCAATTTTAATATAGCTAATAGTAAAAGAGTAAAAATTAAATAATAAAAAAATGACATGAAAATAAACAAAAATTGGACATCTAAATTTGTTATTTTTTTCGACAAATTCTTAAAGGAAAACTAAACCCACATTTTTTATTTAATAATTCAGATAGAGCATGCAATTTTAAGCAACTTTCTAATTTACTCCTATTATCAATTTTTTCTTCGTTCTCTTGCTATCTTAATTTAAATATCAGGAATGTAAAGCTTAGGTTCAGCATCCTTGATAGCGCTTACGTATTGGTGGCTACATTTAGCAAACCAATAAGCAAGCATAACCCAGGTTCTCAACCAAAAATGGGCCGACTCCTAAGCTTCACATTCCTGCTTTTTAAATAAAGATAGCAAGAGAACCAAGAAAAATTGATAATAGGAGTAAATTAGAAAGTTGCTTAAAATTCCATGCTCTATCTGAATCATGAAAGAAAAAAATTGGGTCCAGTGTCCCTTTAACTAAGAGAGATCTTAAATTCTTTACTGAATAAGCTGGAATAACACACAGAGATAAACCATGAACATAAGATGCAGGGGCCATGGGTCAGACAGAGCATGCAAATTTAAACAGCTTTTCAATTTACTTCTATTATCTAATTTGCTTCTTTCTCTTGGTATCCTTTAATTGAAAGCATACCTAGGTAAGCTCAGGAACAGCAATGCACTAAAGATAGCTAGCTGCTGATTGGTGGCTGCCCATATATTTATTATATCAAGCTATAATCACTTAAATTACATTAAAAAAATAATACAAAAAACTCCATTGGTTTTAGAATTCACATAATTTCAAATATGTTTCCGGAAAAAAAATATACAGATATTTACATTCTTTTTGTGACTATGTGGCCAAGGGAACATAGCCAAACACCCCTTCACTGGTTAACCAGCTTTTAAAGAGACAGTCTAGTTAAAATTAAACTTTCATGATTCAGATAGGGCATGCAATTTTAAACAACTTTCCAATTTGTTTTTATCATCAAATTTGGTTTGTTCTCTTGGTATTCTTTGTTTAAAGCTAAACCTAGGTTGGCTCATATGCTAATTATTAAGCTGGTGATGGATGCCTCTTATCTCAGTGCATTTTGGCAGGTTTTCACAGTTAGACAATGCTAGTTCATGTGTGCCATATAGGTAACATTGTGCTCACTCCCATGGAGGTACTTATGAGTCAGCACTGATTGGCTAAAATGCAAGCCTGTCAAAAGAACTGAAGTAAGGGCGCAGTCTGTAGAGGCTTAGATACAAGGTAATCACAGAGGTAAAAAGTATATTAATATAACTGTGTTGGTTGTGCAAAACTGGGGAATAGGTGATAAAGGGATTATCACTCTTTTTAAACAATGACAATTCTGGAGTAGACTGTACCTTTAAGTATTAATTAGGAGTGCAATTAACTCAAAACATATATAACTGAATGGCTTATAGATTGAGTATATCGTTACTAAGATTCATTATACAGATATGTTGTTATGTACATCATACATACAAGTGACAATTCCCATGATTTTACTTTGACACTGAACTAGTTCATCATAGCTTCACTAAGAATTGTAAAAATAATCACAGCAAGAAAACATAATCTCTCCAGTTAGCCAATGTACATTACTAAATTTCTATAGCATGAAATAACTTTTCAAATGGCAGTGAATAAAATTTAGACTGATAATATAAGGACTGGAGAAAGCTGTCTTAGTAAAGTACTCTTTCAATTCCACTGTATAGCCAGCTTCCTACCAGCATGCACTGCACCTTTTGTTTTCTTAGTTCAGAAATATCTCATGTAGTTTGTGTCATAATGATACTGTTCTTGTTCTTTCTCTGATCTTCTGAAATCAGCTCTTGTCAAAACATAAAAGCAAAGTCTTTCACTAAATGAGATGTGGAAGTGGTACATTAAATTTAAAGGGACATGAAACTGAATTTTTTTCTTTCATGATTTAGAAAGTCCATGCAATTTTAAACAACTTTCCAATGTACTTATATGATCTAATTTGCTACATTCTCTTGATATCCTTTGTTGAAAAGCATATCTAAATAGGCTCAGTAGCTGCTGATTGGTGGCTGCTCATAGATGCCTCATGTGATTGGCTAACTCATGTGCATTGCTATTTCTTCAACAAAGGATATTTGAAGAATTAAGCAAATTAAATAATAGAAGTAATTTGGAATGTTGTTTAAAATTGTATTCACTATCTGAATCATAAAATAAATATTTTGGGTTTCATGTCCCTTTAAACTTCATGTTCTCACTGTGCAGAACGGGATTGCATTTTGGATCTAAGTAATTATTGTTTATAATGAAATAATATTTACCCTTTGTTATGGAGTTTTATATTTGTATCTAAAAGCAACTTGTTTTATTGTTAAACAAGTGGATATTCATGCATTTGTTCAATTTATTTTTAAACAGGTTGATATATGTACAATTGTTCAAGCCATACATATGTATGTAGGATGCAGTCTATACGAGGTCTTTACTACCATAGTCATACCAAATTACAAGGTAAGGCTAAAAGAATCATCTAACCAGGACACTGGTTGGCAAAGCCACTCAGCTACTAGTCTGTCAGGATAGACAAATGGGCAATAAAATTCATGCCATACGTTAGAAGACTCAACAGTACCTGTATTACTTTTCAAAAATAAAAAAGTTACACCCTCCACCACTAGGTGTCACTAAAGCGTAGTCTAAAATCTACAAATGTAGCATATCTGTTTTTACAGATGTTTAATTGAATATGGGACGAAAATTGAAATGAAGCTCCAACACAAGACTTTTCTTTATACAAAGGAGATGTTTTGGATAATCCACTTTCATTTGCCAAACTAATAAAGATAATTCCAGGAATATCGAATTGATCTGTAAAGTGATACCATATTTAGAAAAGCATGAGAATACAAATACATATTATTATTAGTAGTAGTAGAAGTAATAGTTTATATTACAGAATTAATTGTAAATACAGGTGTAGCAAATATACCTATCAACAGTAGGTGAGCTGGGGCTGGTTAGTCTACGGTTAGAGTTTGGGTGGTCTTTGGAGGGCTTTGAATATTTCTAGGACTTTGACACTACCATCACTACAATCACAAGTTAAGAGATGATTGTAAAAGCTTAGCAAATTAGGTATACAAAATAAGTGTAGTCAATACCCTGCTCAAAACAGAGCTTACGTTCCTTAGCTTATAAACTCATTGTAGAATGAACATAACTGGTCAAAGAAGCCGTCTATCCCTTTCTGGAACCAAAAATAATGATTTTTACAAATTCCTAGATTTCTTAATAGCTGCCAAAGGCAACTTAAATTCTTGGCAGATATAGCTATTTTGTATACCAAAATAAGCCTAAAGGAATCCTCCAGCTGTTATAACAAGTCATTGGAAACAAATTAACCCCTTAGTGACGAGAGCACTTTTCCATTTTCTGACCGTTTGGGACCAAGACTATATTTACATTTCTGTGGTGTTTGTGTTTAGCTGTAATTTTCCTCTTTCTCATTTACTGTACCCACACATATTATATACTGTTTTTCTCGCCATTAAATGGACTTTCTAAAGATACCATTATTTTCATCATATCTTATAATTTACTATAAAAAAACCATTATAAAATATGATGAAAAAAAGGGGAAAAGAACACACTTTGACCACCAAAAAACACCCATGCTAAATAGTTTCTAGATTTTGTCCTGAGTTTAGAAATACCTAATGTTTACATGTTCTTTGCTTTTTTTGCAAGTTATAGGGCAATAAATACAAGTAGGACTTTGCTATTTCCAAACCATTTTTTTTCCCCAAAAATTAGCGATAGTTACATTGGAACGCTGATGTCAGGAATCCCTGAATAACCCTTCACATATATATGTATTTTTAGTAGACAACAAAAAGTATTGATCTAGGCCTATTTTGGTATACTTCATGCCACCATTTCACTGCCAAATGCAATCAAATAAAAAAAATCGTTCACTTTTTCACAAACTTTTTCACAAACTTTAGGTTTCTCACTGAAATTATTTAAGAACAGCTTGTGCAATTATGGCACAAATAGTTGTAAATGCTTCTTTGGGATCCCCTTTGTTCAGAAATAGCAGACATATATGGCTTTGGCGTTGCTTCTTGGTAATTAGAAGTCTGCTAAATGTCGCTGCGCACCACGTGTACTATGCACAGCAGTGAAGGGGTTAATTAGAGAGCTTGTAGGGTTAATTTTAGCTTTAGTGTAATGTAGTAGACAACTCAAAGTATTGCTCTAGGCCCATTTTAGTATATTTCATGCCACCATTTAACCGCCAAATGCGATCAAATAAAAAAAAATTGTTCACTTTTTCACAAACTTTAGGTTTCTCAAGTAAATTATTTACAAACAGCTTGTGCAGTTATGGCACAAATGGTTGTAAATGCTTCTCTGAGATCCCCTTTGTTCAGAAATGCTGGTGTAATGCTGTCCCCTGCTCAGTGGCGGCCAATTGGCCGCTAGCAGGGGCCGTCAATCTTCCCGATCGTATTGGGATGATTTCAGTCCGTCACCTAAAATGCGACCTGAAACGATGCTTAATAAATCCACCCCCTAGTACATACCCACCGTGACCTCAGTGATTAAAAGCAGATATTAAATTAGACTTGAAATGTGTCATTCTGATAAAACTATTTTCCAGGCTTCATGTCCCAATTTTTGGCTGCAACTGTGACTTTCTGTTCAGTATTTTACAAGCCATATTTTTAAGACAGAAGGAGTGCATTAAAAATAAATCTTTACCTAAAATAAACATTTATTCATTCAGAAGTTGTTTCTTTGAAAGTTATGAATATGTCTATATATGGGAGACTTCATATGAGGTGCATATCCCCAACAACTTTTAATCCAGCCATGTCCAAACATACATCAGATCAGGCACATCTTCCAGCAAGCCGTTTATGACAACTGTATGCCAAATCTAACCTCAGACCAGATGTATGTCCCTGCAACTCCTTGATGCCTGTTTCATATACCAACAGACCTCAAATCAGATGTACATGCCTAGAAGCCTCATGCCCAAAGATACCTTAGGTCAGTTGCATGATCCAATAACCCCTTTATGATTGCATGCTCCACCAGACCTCAAATAATATGCATGAAAAGATCGGTATTATGTGCTCCCAATAGATGGATTTTAATCTAACCTTTGTAGACATAATTTATTCACTATTATTTAATACCTTCTATATTAGAAGTCTTAAAATATAAAAGGTCTCCAATATCACAGACTCGAAAAGAACAATCCTTTTTTGCTGGCAGGGACATCTGGTAAACTCTGGTTGTAGACCTAGTTTCAGATCACAGGTTCTAGATTGGGCAAGCCTACTCCTGTGTTTTCCTGCTCATTGTAAACAAACAAGTTCATTCCTAGCCAGTGTATCCCAATCATTCCGGATATTGTGGCATTGTCATTGTTTGGGAGCTCTGACCCACTATTCCTCTCGCTGCTTTCAATTTAGGGAACATATCCTGATTTACAAAGTGAAACAGGGACTTCTCAGACTCCACCCAGGACTTGCTCCAACCCCACCCACAGCCTACCCACAACACTCCCCCACTGGATCTGCCCACATAACACCCTTGACTCCTCCCCTCAAGTCTCCCACACACAGCCTAGATCTCCTGGTCCTAGAAGACATCCAGGAAATGTTAGGAGGTATATTCTTAGCTACTGCTGTTCCTTGGTCAGTCCTTGAAGTCTTACACAGCAGTGTAAATTGCAGTTTAATCATCTCACTCAATTCAAGCAAATTAATAAGCATCTATAGGAATCCTAATTAAAGGTCCATTATAGAGGTAAAATTAAAATTACAAGTTAGCGCATCTAATTTTAACACTAGCAACACTGTAATCCTATGTGTTTAACACCCGCAAAGGGGTTAAACACATGCTTAAAGTTCCACTTGGGACCCACAACCACTACGACTCCTACTGCTATTAATCTTCTAACCACCATAACTTCCACCACAATTAACCTTCTAATCACTAAGACCCCACTGCTATTAACCCATAACCACCATAAGCTCACCACCATTAACCCCCTTATCACTATTAACAAGCCAAACTTAGCAATTAGAGGGTCAATTGCAGTGTGGGTTACAGCAGCATTTGTCCACTCAAAAGTAATATATACAGTAAATGCCTCTGGTTAAATATTTCGAATTTAAGATTTTTTTTTGTTCAAAATCTTTTATTGAGATTTTTTTTTATCAGTTACAACATTATGAATATGTTCATTCAGTGGGGAAAAAAGAAGAAACAAACAAAAGTACAGGTGTAACTAGACCATGAAAAAGAATAAACATACATTAGAAAATATGGTCAACAGATTAAATGACTTGTTTATCTGAAGGAGCTGTTTATCCAAAAACATACCAGTACAATGAAACCCATAGCTAGGATCAGTTGTGATGAACATAATGGAATGAAATCTCTTTTTTATAGTATATATCCTCCTATGAATGTAAAGACCACTCTTGAGCCAATAAATACTAACAGAAAATATTGGAGGTAAGATATTATGATAGAAAGCAACTTATGTGCAGATGTAAACTGTAAACACAGCAAAATTAGTTATAATGGTATAAAATGATGTTTTGTTGGATATTGTACAAAGAAAGAGAAATGGTGTAGGAGCTACCTAATGGTCTTAACTATAAATCCCTATAGGATCCCTGTAATCTCATAAACAGGGATACGAGGGGGGTATAAGTGCTCCAAATAGAGCTGACCAAAAAAATGGGCAATAGGTAACAATATATGATAAATCTTATTGTTGTAAGAAACTGACAAATGGCAGAATAATATAAGACCAAAAAATAAAAAAATATAAAAAGTCTATAAAAAAAAGGTCTTAAATATTGAATGCCAAAATATAATATATATTAAAACCTAAGATTGGTGTAAAAATAGTTTTAATAAACTGTCTGAAGGCACAAAAAGAATAATAAGATATTAATAATATAATGTTATTAATACAGTGATGCCAGCATCTAAAAAATACTATAGTTAATAGTTAGTAGAATAAAAGACTAAAAACAATTCACAATTGGTAAAACAAGAGAAACGGTCATAACAAATATAAGTGAGGCATACTGGGTAATCACTATGGTATTAGTGCCTGCATACAACTAATTAGAATGTATGCAAATAAATGTCACAGATCTTTTGTCTTCCGTAACAGACCTAAATATTAGGCAAGATAAATGCACCAATACTTAGGCTATGTATATGGATGTTTGTTGTTTTCTTCCGCTGTGCACAAACTCCGATGAAGAGGGATACTGAGGAGAGAACCTCGTGAATGAGCAACTTGCTATGGTGTATTCCGTTTAGGATGATGTCAGGTCACGTGACTAGATGACGTAGTCCGCTGGTCTCCAATCGATACTATATAGCTTCCATTGTAACAAAGCTGTCTCTTGAGACAAATCCTGAAGTGTGTAATTAGATACAAGAATCCTTGCAGCTCCAAAACAGATAATGTCCAAAATACTTGTAGCAAGGTTATAGCCGATAAAGTGACAAGGACCAAACAGGGATTATTCATATGGTTTGTTTGTTAAGTATGCAAAACAAACAATGAACTTGAGTGACCTTTAAACACAGAATGGTGGGGGATCTACACAAATGAACAGGAATTATTCATATGTCTAAACTCTTTGAATATAGAGATAGAGATGAACCTGTATGTTTTGTGAATTAACCCCTCAATAATATAAACAAGAGTCGTAAGCACAATCTACGCGTTTCGGCAGACTAAGCTGCCTTTATCATATATAAATTGTGATTTATTGTGAAACAGACTATTGTAACAGAACAAAACAGCGTGGGAATTATATGTCTAGGTATCCTCTAGAAAATGGCATAATTTGCAGAGAGATGGCTTAGTTTATTACCAGAAATGTAAGGAGAAACTACTAAGTCCAGCATAAAAGATCCTAAAAAAGATTGTAATGGGCCCCTGGTAAGGAATATTGGCAAAAGTGTCCTGTCCGCCTGCTCTGAGACCGCAGACAGCAATCAACCTGATCAGATACGATCTGGTTGCTTGACACCCCCTGCTAGCGGCGATTGGCCGCAAATCTGCAGGGGGCGGCATTGCACCAGCAGTTCACAAGAAATACATAAATTCATGTGTACACATATATACACACATACATATTTAGACATGCATATATATATATATATATATATATATATCTCAGTTAAAGTCCTTTGCCTGCCTTTTTTTCTAACACCTGAGAATCTCCCATCTTTGAGCCCTTATAACTTCTGTGTGCATTTTTTTAAAATAATTTTTATTAGACAGTGTTATTATGAGTGTAAGTGTACTTTGTAATGTATTTTTGATTGATGTGTTTTGTGACAGTTAACCACAGCACTGACATCGCGGTAATGATTCTAGCGTAAATCGCGAAAACCCGAGCACAATCGTTTGAGCGCCACTTGTAATATAGCCCTTAATGTTTAGATTTTATATTCTAGAAACAACCCCAGTAAAGATAATGATTCACAATTTAAATTCTGGGATGTATTAGGATAAAGTGATTTAAATGTGCTAAGTTGAGTAGTTGACTCCTTAACATCTACCCTTTCTTTGTAAACTGAAGCTATTGTATTTAATAGAATTGCATTGTTAAAATATGGGCTAGATTATGATTGGTAGTTTGTACTCACGTTCAAGCATTAAAACCGCTAGAGGTCATTTTTTTGCACTTGGAGATTTGCGCTCGTATTACAAGTTTAAAGTAAAACGTTGGCGCTCTCGTGTTCTATCTCATTATCTTTTCTCTGTATGATTTTTTTTGTAATCTGTTTACTTGTTAAGAGTTGTCTCGCAATATGTCACCTATCTATGTCTTAAAACCACAAATAACAAAATAAAAAGGATTTCAGAAAACAACATTTTAATTGTAGGCCTCCCCTACCTTTCTCTACCATCTGCATCTCTTAATCCCTGACTAGTTCATTGATGCTCTAAGAACATTCATAGATGTTGGAGGTTAGAATTGTCTCTTGAGGGTCAATTTATTATTGGCCGAATTGGGCCATTTACCCTGTTTCTGAGCGAGCCTTTAGGCTCGCCGGAAACAGGAGTTAAGAAGCAGCGTTCTATAGAACGCTGCTCCTTAACTCATACGCCACCTCTGAGGCTGCGTATAGCAATCCACCTTGCTAGCGGCCGATTGGCTGCGAATCTGCAGGGGGCGGTATTGCACAAGCAGTTCACTAGAACTGCCTGTGCAATGCTGAATACGGACAGCGTATGCTGTCCGCATTTAGCGATGTCTGGCGAACATGTTACGCTACAGCGTATCATGTCCGCCAGACTTTAATAAATTGACCCCTTAGAATGTTGGCGGCAGAAACTCTCCGATAAAAAAAAAAGTTAGTTTTTAATCATTTGAAAAAACATAATCCAGATATAGCTCTCATACAGGAGAGCCATCTAAAACAGTCAGAATATATTAAATTTAAAGCAAGCTGAGTCAAAGAGATTATTGCCACCCTGTGGCAGGGAAGGAATAAAGGGGTTGTAATACATTTTAATAAAATAACTGATTATAAGATTTTGCAGTCAGCTTTGGACTCAGAGGAAAACATTTTTTATTCTCAGTTTAGAAATAAAAAGTATTTTATACACTATATACAACATGTATGGCCCCAATAATCTAGATAAAGCATTTTGGCACCATTTACAGACTAAACTTTTTGAATATGTCAATTCGAATTTAATTATTGCAAGTGATTTTAATCAAATTTTTAACAATAACCTTAAATAGATTAAGACTTTTGGAGGACCCTGGTAAAAATGAATCCAAGAGAGAATCTAGACTTCTGAAAAACTTTTGTAGTTGTCTTAGACTTAGAGATATTTGTAGAATCTGAAATCAAGACTCTAAACCAGAGCTTTCCAAACTTGTTATGTTGGTGACACACTTTGTAGACCTACATCATTTCGCGACACAGTAATTCAGTTGTACTAGCAAAAAGGAGGCTAAACTAACTTGTTTTAAGAGATACAGACACATACATAAATTATATAATAATGAAATGTATTTACAAGTAACAGTATGTATGTGCAAGAATTAAAAAGTTTAATAACACCAATAGCTACTTGCTATTTTAATGGGATGTATGAGGTTGATGGGATGAACACAATTTCTGAATATTTGGTGGAATATTAGATAAAGACACTCGCATTTCATCATCAAGCATTTTTAAGATTCCACTTCCTATCCATATATCAAGAGCAGGAGCAGCAATGCACTACTGGGAGCTAGTTGCCAAAAAAAAACGCACTGACTTCAGCTAAGCATTTAAGCTGCCGCCCTCAGAGCTCGGTGAGTACGAATGACTACTGCCCGCGCTGCAAACACACTGCTGTACCACTCACTGATTACACATGCAGTCACGAGCCAATTAATTAGACTACATGTGCAGTCAGGAGCCAATGTGCCGCCAATGGGAATAGTTTCAGTTCCCACTGAGCTGCACCAATAGGTTAAGATGATCTGTGACCCACTAGGTATCAATCACGTGTCAATCATGTGATATGCCTAGCAGGCAGGTGCAAAGTCAGAAACCAAAAAAAAAAAATTAAAAGAATTTGTGCTGAAGCAGGGACACACCTACACACTGCTGCCGACACACTAGTGTGTCCCGACACACAGTTTGGAAAGCACTGCTCTAAACAATTGACTTGTGAATCAAAGAAATATTGCTCCTTATCCCGTCTTTTTTTTTTTTTTTAATATCTGACAATTTAATGGGCCTGGAATATTGGGCTGAAATAGAAGATATTTTACTCTCGGACCATGCAGTTATATTTCTCTCTTTTCCAGCAAACACTTTTAATAAAGGCAGGACTAATACGTTTACCTTTCCCCAATTTCTAATTTAAAATTAAAGAAGCGTCTGATTTCCACATGGAGAATCTATTTGTTTAATAAACCTTATATACAGAAAACCGGTAAACTTATAGAAAACTGCCAAAGCGTTTTTACGCAAGAGAATTAAGTCCTATATTTGTAAATTGAGGAAGATAAAAAAAACAGGAAACACTTGAAAATTTGTTATAACGGATATATTGTAAATCCGGTAAGAAAACTATGGTATAAATACATTGAAGTGAAGCAAGAATGGGAAATATATTTAAATCAAAAATTGACCTTAAACAGTTTTAGATCACAAGCGCAATTTCTTAGACTAGGAGATAAATCTGGTAATCTTTTAGTCAATTGTGTAAAGATGAAAAAGAAATCACTATTTTAGCTATCAAAAACAGAGGGGTAAGATATACAAATTGACGGCTAGATTTAGAGTTCTGCGGCCAAAGGGGTGCGTTAGCTACGCGTGTATTTTTTCCCCCGCACCTTTTAAATACTGCTGGTATTTAGAGTTCACAGAAGGGCTGAGTTAGGCTCCAAAAAGGGAGCGTAGAGCATAATTTACCGCCACTGCAACTCTAAATACCAGCGGTGCTTACGGACACGGCCAGCTTCAAAAACGTGCTCATCCCCCATAGGAAACAATGGGGCAGTTTGAGCTGAAAAAAACCTAACACCTGCAAAAAAGCAGCGTTCAGCTCCTAACGCAGCCCCATTGTTTCCTATGGGGAAACACTTCCTAAGTCTACACCTAACACCCTGACATGTACCCCGAGTCTAAACACCCCTAGCCTTACACTTATTAACCCCTAATCTGCCGCCCCCACTATCGCTGACCCCTGCATATTATTTTTAACACCTAATCTGCCGCTCCGTACACCGCCGCAACCTACATTATCCCTATGTACCCCTAATCTGCTGCCCCTAACATCACCGACCCCTATATTATATTTATTACCCCCTAATCTGCCGCCCCCAACGTCGCCGCCACCTACCTACAATTATTAACCCCTAATCTGCCGACCGGACCTCACTGCTACTATAATAAAGTTATTAACCCCTAATCCGCCTCACTCCCGCCTCAAAAACCCTATAATAAATAGTATTAACCCCTAATCTGCCCTCCCTAACATCGCCAACACCTAACTTCAAGTATTAACCCCTAATCTGCCGACCGGACCTCGCCACTACTCTAATAAATGTATTAACCCCTAAAGCTAAGTCTAACCCTAACACTAACACCCCCCTAAGTTAAATATAATTTTATTCTAACTAAATAAATTAAATCTTATTAAATAAATTATTCCTATTTAAAGCTAAATACTTACCTGTAAAATAAACCCTAATATAGCTACAATATAAATAATAATTATATTGTAGCTATTTTAGGATTAATATTTATTTTACAGGCAACTTTGTATTTATTTTAACCAGGTACAATAGCTATTAAATAGTTAATAACTATTTAATAGTTACCTAGTTAAAATAAATACAAAATTACCTGTAAAATAAATCCTAACCTAAGTTACAATTAAACCTAACACTACACTATCATTAAATAAATTAAATAAATTAAATACAAATACCTACAAATAAATACAAATAAATACACTAACTAAAGTACAAAAAATAAAAAAAGAACTAAGTTACAAAAAATAAAAAAATTATTTACAAACATTATAAAAAGATTACAACAATTTTAAGCTAATTACACCTACTCTAAGCCCCCTAATAAAATAACAAAGCCCCCCAAAATAAAAAAAATTCCCTACCCTATTCTACATTTAAAATATACCAGCTCTATTACCTTACCAGCCCTTAAAAGGGCCTTTTGCGGGGCATGCCCCAAAGAATTCTGCTCTTTTGCCTGTAAAATAAAAATACAACCCCCCCAACATTAAAACCCACCACCCACATACCCCTACTCTAACCCACCCAAACCCCCCTTAAAAAAAACCTAACACTACCCCCCTGAAGATCTTCCTACCTTGAGTCGTCTTCACTCAGCCCCCTGAAGAGGTCCATCATCCGGCTGAAGTCTTCATCCAAGCGGGGGCTGAAGAGGTCCATCATCCGGCTGAAGTCTTCATCCAAGCGGGGGCTGAAGAGGTCTTCCATCCGGCTGAAGTCTTCTATCAAGCGGCATCTTCAATCTTCTTTCTTCCGGCTCCATCTTCATCCTGCCGACACTGAACATCCTTCCTCCACGACGAACTCCCGACGAATGAAGGTTCCTTTAAATGACGTCATCCAAGATGGCGTCCCTCGAATTCCGATTGGCTGATAGGATTATATCAGTCAATCGGAATTAAGGTAGGAATAATCTGATTGGCTGATGGAATCAGCCAATCAGATTGAAGTTCAATCGGATTGGCTGATCCAATCAGCCAATCAGATTGAGCTCGCATTCTATTGGCTGTTCCGATCAGCCAATAGAATGCAAGCTCAATCTGATTGGCTGATTCCATCAGCCAATCAGATTATTCCTACCTTAATCCCGATTGGCTGATAGAATCCTATCAGCCAATCGGAATTCGAGGGACGCCGTCTTGGATGATGTCATTTAAAGGAACCTTCATTCGTCGGGAGTTCGTCGTGGAGGAAGGATGTTCCACGTCGGCGGGATGAAGATGGAGCCGGAAGAAAGAAGATTGAAGATGCCGCTTGATAGAAGACTTCAGCCGGATGGAAGACCTCTTCAGCCCCCGCTTGGATGAAGACTTCAGCCGGATGATGGACCTCTTCAGCCCCCGCTTGGATGAATACTTCAGCCGGATGATGGACCTCTTCAGCCCCTGCTTGGATGAAGACTTTAGCCGGATGATGGACCTCTTCAGCCCCCGCTTGGATGAAGAATTCGGCTCGGCTGAGTAAAGACGACTCAAGGTAGGAAGATCTTCAGGGGGGTAGTGTTAGGTTTTTTTAAGGGGGGTTTGGGTGGGTTAGAGTAGGGGTATGTGGGTGGTGGGTTTTAATGTTGGGGGGGGGGTTGTATTTTTATTTTACAGGCAAAAGAGCAGAATTCTTTGGGGCATGCCCCGCAAAAGGCCCTTTTAAGGACTGGTAATGTAATAGAGCTGGTATATTTTAAATGTAGAATAGGGTAGGGAATTTTTTTATTTTGGGGGGCTTTGTTATTTTATTAGGGGGCTTAGAGTAGGTGTAATTAGCTTAAAATTGTTGTAATCTTTTTATAATGTTTGTAAATTATTTTTTTATTTTTTGTAACTTAGTTCTTTTTTTATTTTTTGTACTTTAGTTAGTGTATTTATTTGTATTTATTTGTAGGTATTTGTATTTAATTTATTTAATGATAGTGTAGTGTTAGGTTTAATTGCAACTTAGGATTTATTTTACAGGTAATTTTGAATTTATTTTAACTAGGTAACTATTAAATAGTTATTAACTATTTAATAGCTATTGTACCTGGTTAAAATAAATACAAAGTTGCCTGTAAAATAAATATTAATCCTAAAATAGCTACAATATAATTATTATTTATATTGTAGCTATATTAGGGTTTATTTTACAGGTAAGTATTTAGTTTTAAATAGGAATAATTTATTTAATAAGATTTAATTTATTTTGTTAGAATAAAATTATATTTAACTTAGGGGGGTGTTAGTGTTAGGGTTAGACTTAGCTTTAGGGGTTAATACATTTATTAGAGTAGCGGCGAGGTCCGGTCGGCAGATTAGGGGTTAATACTTGAAGTTAGGTGTCGGCGATGTTAGGGAGGGCAGATTAGGGGTTAATACTATTTATTATAGGGTTTTTGAGGCGGGAGTGAGGCGGATTAGGGGTTAATACATTTATTATAGTAGCGGTGAGGTCCGGTCGGCAGATTAGGGGTTAATAATTGAAGGTAGGTAGCAGCAACATTGGGGGGGGCAGATTAGGGGTTAATAAATATTATGTAGGTGTCGGCGATGTTAGGGGCAGCAGATTAGGGGTACATAGGGATAATGTAGGTTGCGGCGGTGTGCGGTCGGCAGATTAGGGGTTAATAATTGTAGGTAGGTAGCGGCGACGTTGGGGGGGGGCAGATTAGGGGTTAATAAATATTATGTAGGTGTCGGCGATGTTAGGGGCAGCAGATTAGGGGTACATAGGGATAATGTAGGTTGCGGCGGTGTGCGGTCAGCAGATTAGGGGTTAAAAATTTTAATTATAGTGGCGGCGATGTGGGGGGACCTCGGTTTAGGGGTACATAGGTAGTTTATGGGTGTTAGTGTACTTTAGAGCACAGTAGTTAAGAGCTTTATGAACCGTCGTTAGCCCAGAAAGCTCTTAACTCCTGGCTTTTCTCTGCGGCTGGAGTCTTGTCGTTAGATTTCTAACGCTCACTTCAGCCAAGACTCTAAATACCAGAGTTAGAAAGATCCCATTGAAAAGATAGGCTACGCAATTGGCGTAGGGGGATCTGCGGTATGGAAAAGTTGCGGCTGGAAAGTGAGCGTTAGACCCTTTCCTGACTGACTCTAAATACCAGTGGGCGGTAAAAACCAGCGTTAGGACCCCCTAACGCTGGTTTTGACGGCTAACGCAGAACTCTAAATCTAGGCATGAGAGTGCTCTTTCAATATTTTTTAACAAATTTTCTCTGCTGGGATATAACATCAAACAAATAAAGACAAGTTCAGGGAAAATATACAGTTACCAAGTCTTCTCCTTAAAAATTGACTATCTTAAATTGTCCAATTTCAGAGTCTGAGATCGAATGGGCAATTAACAAGGCTACACTGGGCAAAGTCCCTGGTCCAGATGCTTTACCTATAGAATCCTATATACTGCTCTGTTCTGAAATTATACGGCATCTGAAGTCACTTTTCAATTCCTGTTTTATGCAGAGTAAGCTACCTTCAACATCATTCACTAGTGCTATTGTCACTCTGATTCTAAAGAAAGGCAAGGATTCTGAATCAACCGAATCATATAGGCCTATCTGCTTCATAATAACTATACACTTTTGACTTGCATCTTAGTTGAAAGATTAAAACATATTTTAAATAGTCTTATTCATGAAGACCGGATTGTGTTCATGGTGGGAAGAAGTCCTGTCATGAACCTTATGAAAGTTTTCTTGTTACTTGATTACTATGCATATAAATGTAGAAAAACTAAACATAACAATTATAAAGACTTTGCAATCTTATCCCTTGACTCCAAAAAAAGCATTTGATTCAATCATATTCACAACTTTAGATAAATTTGGCATCAGACACCAATTCCCACTCTTCTTAAAGGCTATGGGGGATATTTATCAAAGCCTCAACTTTGTTACACTCGCCGGCACCAATACGCTCGCCTAACATCAAGGCCGCGTATCTCAATACGATCTCCTTATTTATAAATAAAAGAGGTGCACCAAGTACGGGGCAAAGAGCATTGGACTGTTGTTAACTAGCAGTCATCGATCTTGAGTCTATTCGGCTTTTTCCCAACTTTATTTATACCCTGCCACTAAACGCCCCCACTATACTAAAATATTTAACCCCTATCCCGCCGCTCCCCGACACAGCCAGAACCTAAATAAAGTTATTAGCCCCTATCCCGCCGCTCCCCTACACCGCTGCAATCTAAATAAAGTTATTAACCCCTATCCCGCTGCTCCCCGACACTGACGCAACCTAAATAAATG